>NC_052321.1:5911557-5941557 GCF_016432855.1 Salvelinus namaycush
ATGTTGGTTTATGTTCATTTGTTTCCAAAATGTCAGGTTGGAGGATCATGGAATTTACTGCTTATTCCCCCCTGAATCTAGGAATCTTCCAACCAGGATTTCTAGATAGAAAATCTGGGAATTTTTATATAGTTACCGGAATTTTACAACCCTAAAAACATAATTTTGAAGTTGTCTTAAAAACAATTGTATGGTTCCAGTGGTTAATAATACAACAGAGAACTGGCGAGGGAACTCGACTTTGAGCATGGCCATGAAAAAATTATTAAGGACTCCAAACCAAACAAGTGGACCTCAAGCTGAATAAACTTGCTGAATTACAAAAAAAATGTATGATTTGAGCATGTAGAAGTTACACGTGTAAGTGAAATATGCCTCACTCAGATCCCATGGAAGTGCACCGGTTAAGTCAAAGAAGTTAACCCAGAAACATGGCTAATTAAAGGGGTAAAAAATACTGATGTCTGTCAAAACACAAATGGTGGATTTCAAGACCAGTGCTACCCAACTGAGTTCCTCATATCGCCATGAATCATTTTATTTGGTGACAAAGCATTCCAAATAACATCAGACTTAAATCTCTGGGCCTATATGGCATTTTACCTCAGCTGAGCACTATTGATTGCTGAAGATATTGAGTGCCTTCAACTTCCTCTAAGAAAGAACTGAGTACAACAAATAAGCCTTTGTGTAAATTCAGCCCTGTATTTTTCCCTCAACCAGTCATTTCAATGAAGATTGATTCTGTTTGGTTGAATAATTGCCCTTTGTACAATTCTTTCCAGTGTTATTATTCACAAAGCAAAAACATACCGTCAAGCTGTCTTTTGACATGTTACAGGGAGCAACCTTAAGGGAAATAACAACAAAGGCTTGCTGCACGGCCATGGCCACCGCTTGAATCAGGACTATCATCTACCTGACCGCCCTTTCCACCCAAGGTAATGTGCTGGTGGGACAGAGGCATTATCATCTACCTGACAGCCCTTTCCCCCCAAGGTAATGTGCTGGTGGGACAGAGGCATTATCATCTACCTGACAGCCCTTTCCACCCTAGGTAATGTGCTGGTGGGACAGAGGCATTATCATCTACCTGACAGCCCTTTCCCCCCAAGGTAATGTGCTGGTGGGACAGAGGCACTATCATCTACCTGACAGTCCTTTCCACCCAAGGTAATGTGCTGGTGGGACAGAGGCATTATCAGCTACCTGACCGCCCTTTTCCCCCCAAGGTAATGTGCTGGTGGGACAGAGGCACTATCATCTACCTGACCGCCCTTTCCACCCAAGGTAATGTGCTGGTGGGACAGAGGCATTATCAGCTACCTGACAGCCCTTTCCACCCAAGGTAATGTGCTGGTGGGACAGAGGCATTATCAGCTACCTGACCGCCCTTTCCCCCCAAGGTAATGTGCTGGTGGGACAGAGGCATTATCATCTACCTGACAGCCCTTTCCACCCAAGGTAATGTGCTGGTGGGACAGAGGCATTATCATCTACTTGACAGCCCTTTCCACCCAAGGTAATGTGCTGGTGGGACAGAGGCATTATCATCTACCTGACAGCCCTTTCCACCCAAGGTAATGTGCTGGTGGGACAGAGGCACTATCATCTACCTGACCGCCCTTTCCACCCAAGGTAATGTGCTGGTGGGACAGAGGCATTATCATCTACCTGACAGCCCTTTCCACCCAAGGTAATGTGCTGGTGGGACAGAGGCATTATCAGCTACCTGACCGCCCTTTCCCCCCAAGGTAATGTGCTGGTGGGACAGAGGCATTATCATCTACCTGACAGCCCTTTCCACCCAAGGTAATGTGCTGGTGGGACAGAGGCATTATCATCTACCCGACATCCCTTTCCACCCAAGGTAATGTGCTGGTGGGACAGAGGCATTATCATCTACCCGACATCCCTTTCCACCCAAGGTAATGTGCTGGTGGGACAGAGGCATTATCAGCTACCTGACAGCCCCTTCCACCCAAGGTAATGTGCTGGTGGGACAGAGGCATTATCAGCTACCTGACAGCCCCTTCCACCCAAGGTAATGTGCTGGTGGGACAGAGGCATTATCAGCTACCTGACAGCCCCTTCCACCCAAGGTAATATGCTGGTGGGACAGAGGCATTATCAGCTACCTGACAGCCCCTTCCACCCAAGGTAATGTGCTGGTGGGACAGAGGCATTATCAGCTACCTGACAGCCCTTTCCACCCAAGGTAATGTGCTGGTGGGACAGAGGCATTATCAGCTACCTGACAGCCCTTTCCACCCAAGGTAATGTGCTGGTGGGACAGAGGCATTATCAGCACCATGAGAACTGGGTCACATTTTATCAAGTCTTCATAAACCCTTTATAAGGCCTTCATTAGATGCTTCACAACAAATTTATAAGCAAATGTTATAAAGGGTGATGAAACATGTCATTTAGCCTTGTACGAGCTGTAAACCTACCAATACAGTATTACGATCATATCGTTACGTTCAGAGGAAGTCTAACAGGGAATGTCTGCCTCCTCCAGGTACATGGTGTTGACTGGTGTCCAGGTCCAATCAAACAGGTGTGGGTTGAAGACTAGTGTCCAGGTTCAATCAAACAGGTGTGGGTTGAAGACTAGTGTCCAGGTCCAATCAAACAGGTGTGGGTTGAAGACTAGTGTCCAGGTCCAATCAAACAGGTGTGGGTTGAAGACTAGTGTCCAGGTCCAATCAAACAGGTGTGGGTTGAAGACTGGGGTCCAGGTTCAATCAAACAGTCCACTGTGCCATAGAGTGTTTCCCAGTGCAATCAGAACCGATCTCACTTGTGTGTAAACCATCCCAGTCCGGAATCACTACGGACAATACTGACCTGCAACAGGTTGAAAGGATAGGGTGGCGGTGCTTTCCAGTGACTCAACACAACCTTGGATGTTCCCCATGTCATCAAACACAGACTCTGCTTTTTCCAACTGGCTGTGGACAGAGGAAACCAACATTATGTCCATATTCTAGTCGGTAACAAACAGCGAGACTCTGTCTGGACCCAAGTGGGCTTTTCTAGGGGAATCTCTTGCCTTGATGCATCACAGATGTCTGGTTGGACCACTTCAAGGTGTTATTCACACAGAGTCATCTTAAATACACCCCATAGTTCCTTCCTGCATTTCTGAGGCTTCCCTATTTGTGTTTGTCTCTCCTCGAATGATGGTCGCAGGAGAAACATAAAATTGCTGCCAGGCTTTTTGAGATGGAAAAGCTTTTGGTCATCAATCAATCACTGGCTATGTTGCCAGTCATCTTTGAGATTTAAGCATAGCTAATAAAACCAAACTTTACTTGTATAAGAAACAAAAATATGAATTGGAACCAAACTTTAAAGCTTTGGATGAATGACATGAAGACAGAAGTGAGGTTCTGGAAATTCCTCAAAATAGATTATGTTTTCGAAGAACAGCAGAGACAAAGTGAGAAAAATGGCAGTTTAGACATAACTGACACATATATTCTTTGAAGCTAACTCGTTGCTAAAAACAAGTCTGAATCCGTCTTCAAATGATTTCATGTGAGTAGGTGCAATGTTTCATAGTTACTTCTCAAGACATTTCCCCAATGTTGAGCCCTCAAAGTTTGCTACAACACATACTGCAAGTACACAAATGCCTTGCCAACTATGCGTTAATAACCTGTGTGCAGTCGTAAACTGCGGCACGTTGATTTAACACAATCTTTTTTGTATCGTGGGCTTGTGTTTTCCAAAAAAAGAGAGATGACATCACAGACATCATGTGTGTATTTATCACAACATTGTTCCTCGTTATATGTTGGGTTTCTCACAATTGTTCACATAATTTTGGTATTTTGACGGCGTCCCAAGCCTCGTCCTCAGAACATGTGCAGACCATCTGGCTGGAGTGTTTACGAACATATTCAATCTGTCCATAGCTCAGTCTGTTGTCCCCAATTGCTTCAAGATGCCCACCATTGTTTCTGTACCCAAGAAAGTGAAGGTAACTGAACTAAATGACTATCAACCCCGTTTTACTCACTTCTGTCATCATGAAGTGCTTTGAGAGGCTAGTCAAGGATCATATCACCTTCATCTTACCTGACACCCTAGACCCACGACAATTTGCACATCGCCCCAACAGATCCACGGACGACTCAATCTTCATTGTTCTGTACACCGCCCTATCCCACCTGGACAAGATAAATACTTATATAAGAATATTGTTCATCAACTACAGCTCAGCCTTCAACACCATAGTGTCCTCCAACTTCATCACTAAGCTCAGGGCCCTAGTTCTGAACCCCTCCTTGTGCAACTGGTTCCTGGGCCGACCCCAAGTGGGGAAGGTCAGCAACAACACCTCTGCCAAGCCAATCCTCAACACGGGGGCCCCACAGGGGTGTGTGCTCAGCCCCCTCCTGTACTCCCTGTTCACCCATGACTGTGTGGCCACGCACGTCTCAGACTTAATCATCAAGTTTGCTGACGACACAACAGTGTCTGATTACCAACATCGATGAGACAGCCTACAGGGAGGAGGTGAGAGCCCTGGTGGAATGGTGCCAGGGTTATATCTATCTTCTCCCTCAACATCAACAAAATGAAGGAGCTGAACGTGGACTACAGGAGGCAGAGAGAGCATCCACATCGACGGGGCGGCAGTGAAGAGGGTCATTAGTTTCAAATTTCTTGGTGTGCACATCACTTACAATCTGAAATGGGTCCCTTCACAAAGACAGGGTGGTAAAGAAGGAGCAAGGGTTGGGGTCCCCCCAGAGGTCGGTCCCCCCACAGATTGCATATGAACACATCATAAGCCTTGATTTTTTTTTTTTTTAATTACAGAAAATTTGCTTTAAAACTGCAACAATAGCAGGAAATTAGCTCAGAAATTCTTGAAATTCGGGATTTTACTTGTTTCAAATGTATATTTAGAGGAAAATATAGATTTTTAGATTTTTCAAAATACTTTCAATATTATTAATTTCCATGTGGGCTCTACGCCTAGAAATGCTAAGGATCTCAATTTTAAACTCTCCAAAGTGTTTAAAATGCTAAAAACAATAATGGACATTAACTGAAAAATGTTCTTATGTAGTTTCTTGCCATAGCCCTCCCTCTGTGACATTAAATAATATTTTTTTTTAAACTTTGATTCCAAAAATGTATTTATTCAGTTAGTTGCATTTTATGAATGAAATATAAAACAATTCGTTGTTCCTTTACATGGTGTGATAGCTGATACTTTGGTCTATCAAAATATACAGTATATTTCAATTGTTGTTAATAATAAGACAAAGTGAATATTCTCTGGTTTTTGGAGTACCACCTGCAACTGCACACAGACGTTTATAAGAGACACATCGAGAACGAAGAAAGTATCTGCAAATAAAGGTTTGTCAAAAATATCCTGATAATAGCTAAACAGTAGCCATCAGGTTTGTGGTAACATGGCTACCCTCCAACCTCCCAAACTTTATTCATTGATCTAGCATACCTTTTTACCTACACCCATCCATATATTTTTCCATCCATCCTTCCATATTATTCTATCCATCCCTTTCTCCCTCCATCCCTTCCTTCCCAATCAAGCATCAAAACTCCACCCAGGACACGCTGCTTTGCAAATAAAAAGGTAATTTCCAGGATCCTCAGACTTGCTGGAAGCACCTATTGTGGCTTCTATATGTAATGGACTAAAGTTACAATTCAAATAGAGAAAATGCATCAACAGTGCCATCACAGTGGCTTCATTACTCTGTAGCATCCATTGTGATGCTCCAGATTCTCCTTGATGCCGTGGGCAATGCTCGTCTTTCCCGGTGCTCTTCCAATAAACTTGTCAAGAACACCACGGAATCTCCGAATCACTCACAGGTTGGTTTGACCACCACATTGATCTTGAAAGGGAAAGGGGATACCTAGTCAGTTGCACAACTGAATGTGCATTCAACTGAAATGTGTCTTCAACATTTAACCCAACCCCTCTGAATCAGAGAGGTGCGGGGGGCTGCCATAATCAACGTCCACTCCATCAGCGACAAAGCAGCAAATTCAAAAGACAATCCAGGTACTGGAATAGAAACCCTCAAATGAAAGTGATTACAATTACAGCGACGCCAATGATTGCTGATCAATGCTGCCCAATATGCAGATCCCAACACCCATAAGGAAAGAGATTTGTATTTTTATTTTACCCGTTTTTCTCCCCATTTTCATGATATCCAATTGTTAGTTACAGTCTTGTCCCATCGCTGCAACTCGGGAGAGGTGAAGGTCGAGAGCCGGCCAAGCCGCACTGCTTCTTGACACAATGCTCGGTAAACCCGGAAGCCAACTGTGCCTCATGGGTCTCCCTGTCGCGGCCGGCTGCGACACAGCCTGGGATCGAACCAGGATCTGCAGTGCCTTAGACCATTTTTTTTGGGAACCAGTTGGAAGGGACCCAGATTGGTGAAAAATCTGTCTTCCAGGGCCCAAGACAGATACAGGTGTTGGCTTTCTCTATCCTTAATGACATCATTTCATCTGACTTCTGACACTACTGTTAATGATTATTGTTGGTCAGAGATGAAGTTAGCTGAACTAATTATTCACCATGAGTCAAATTGAAATTCTGGCTTTAGAACATGCTAAGACAGCAACTCAACTGTTGTGAAAATCACACAACAGAGTTGTCCGCCATCTTAGGGTGGAGGAGAGGATACAGTGGAATTTGAACACATTTCTGTAAAAAAATGACAATAGAACATTTTAGTGACAGTTCTATACTCTTAGAAAAAAAGGGTTCCAAGGTAGAACCCTTTTGGGTTCCATGTAGAAACCTCTGTGGAAATGGTTTTCACAAAAATGGTTCTACCTGGAACCAAAAAGGATTCTTCAAAGGGTTCTCCTATGGGGACAGCCAGAGAACCATTTTAGGTTCTATACACAGTAGCACCTTTTTTTCTAAGCGTGTACCACCAACTAAGTCCTGATTTATCCATGACTAACATCCACATCATGTGCCAAGAGACTGAAGCAGGGGGGTTAAACATGTGGGGCTGTGAGAGTGGAGCAGCCTGGGGTGAAAAGTCATCTGTGGCTCACCTTCCGAACTTCACGCTAAGCCTCCTAAATTGAATTGACAAGCTCCAGCTCTGTGATGTCTTTTCCACTGGCTGCTCTGTGACAGCCAACATGGGAGCCATCGTATCAATCCCACTTCTCTCCGACAAATTTATACCTTGATATATTGCACAAATAAAACTTCTAGTTCAACACAGACGGGATGCCAGCACAACATGTTGAATGTCAGTTTGTGTTGTTTTGCCAGCCGTGGCTAAGCCTGTTCATGTAAGGATAGATAAGTTAGGATGCACTACAAAAATAGAAAAAAACTGATTAAGGCAAGCAAAGAGGTGGAGGAAAAAGTATTTTTGTTACTCCTCTAAATCCCCCAAATTCTGTTGACATTTTAGTCATTTAGCAGACACTCTTATCCAGAGCGATTTACATGAGCAATCAGGGTTATTAAGGGCCTTGCTCAAAGGCACATCGACAGATTTTTCACCTAGTCAGCTCAGGGATTCGAACCACTGGGCCAAAGCTCTTAACCGCTAGGCTATCTACCACCCCACTAGTGCTTGATGATACAAGGACACTGCTCTCACACTGGACACTGCCCTCACACTGGACACTGCCCTCACCCTGGACACTGCCCTCACCCTGGACACTGCCCTCACCCTGGACACTGCCCTCACCCTGGACACTGCCCTCATCCTGGACACTGAAGTTAAACGATAAAGATGATTCCTATATTTCTCATATAAAGGCCCAGATTCAATCCGGACGGAGAAAATACCGCGGTGTAGCGCGTGAATGTGATCTCTGAACATTGCCTTTAAAAGCATGCATGGTGGACGAAATGAGATTGGATTGAATCTGGCCCTAAATTCCAGATCTGAAATTCGATGAGTGTCATGAGTGTTTAAAAGAGGAACTTATTGATCCTTGATGGCTCTGTTTTTAACATGCAGAATTCTAGGTATGTCTCAATCTTTTAACATAGCCTGAGGTTTTGGACAAATTCCACATGGCACAGCACGCTGGCCTATCACTGTTTAATTATGCAATGCTGTCTCTTGTTTTGAAAGTTTGATAGGAATTTTTACACGAGGTAATACAGCGCCTCAAAAAGTATTCAAACCCCTTGACTTTTTAAAAATGTTCTTGTTTTACTGCCTGAATTTAAAATTGATTAAATTTAGATTTTCTTTGTCACTGGCCTACACGCAATACCCCATAATGTCAAAGCGTTTTTAGAAATTGTTACAAATATATGAAAAATAAAAAGCTAAAATGTCTTGAGTCAATAAGCATTCAACCCCTTTGTTATTGTAAGCCTATATAAATTCAGGAGTAAAATTTTGCATAACAAGTCACACATTTGCAAAAACTGTATATCATCTGTAAATTATCTATATATAAATCTGCTCCCAGCCAGACGCCAGTGGCATGAGTTGGTGATGCATCAAATCTGAGTATGAGGCCGGTTGGAGATGGTAGCACATAAAAGGTTTATGTATGACATGTCACCAAAAAAACACAGGTATTTTATTTGTTTTTATAGCACCTTGCACTTTAACCTTTTGTATTCTTTTGAGCATGGATTAAATTCAGTATATTATTTTTGCGTCTCCTTGTGTTATTCGTTTTCATGGTTTTGAGTGCGAGTACCTCTTGAATGCTACATTCAAGGGGAAACACCATTAATAACATACCGTAATGTCATATATATAGAAACCTATTACTGCAGTGCCCAACAATCGTGTGTGCTGACTGGTTGCTACTATTTTCATTTCCATAAAACATTAGGGAAAGAGAGCATGTGTGTGGAAATGAATCAGCTAGATACATTTTGGTGTTGGCTCCCCTGGCTTGGACACCCGTAGCGTTACACTCTGCTTTAGTCCTAACCAAAAATGTTCCTCATTTTCTTGGCAGCCTGCGAGGGAAACAAAGTGCTTGGCAGCCCTGAGAAAACGACAACAAAACATATAACAGCACCAAGACATCACACACCGCCGTTATTTTAGGTAAATGCAATTTCGCAGCCTTAGAAAAATAAAATCAGCATAATTGCTAAATAAAAAAATAGCCACTTTTTTTAATTGCTTGCAGACTTTTTGGAGATTGCCTGATATTTCAGTAGTTTTTCCCCCCTCGACTCCAGTGTGCACCCCTGAACGTTTCGAGTCACTCAAACGCAACCGTTAAGCTGCAATTATGCCACCTGACTCCTGGGTAGTTTACACCGAAGGCAACAATTTTTTCAGGCAGGCATTTATGCAGAACAGCTTCGTTGTAGCCCCCCCTCCCAATGTAATTTTAAAGAGATAAGGCCTACTGTATCTGATTCTTCGAAGGAGGTCTCAATAGCTGAGAGGAGGGGTGCAATTTCACCTTTCCCCTACAGTTGGTACATTGTTTGACATATTCGTAGACAAGGCATTTGTAGTCACGCATCTGACAGAATACAATAACACAGAGGGAAGGCAATGAAAATGAGTACGAAAGATAAAATATATTGCTCAGTCCTAAGACTCGCTGCCTACCAAATAACCTTTTTCCGTGTACGTAATCCAGTTTGCTGAGCATGTAGATCATTTTGTGATCGTAAATCTTGATTTCTCCCCCTCAGTTTAAATGACAAACCATGACTTTGGCATGGTCACTCCAGTTTCCTTAACTTTTAATAACAAAAAATGTATGCAATGATAGTACTAGATAATTTGATTTGAACAAGATTACGTTTTATGGGACTCAACATGCGACCTCTAAATGACATTTTGGGGGAACATTTTAAGGTTTTTGTTTGCTCTAATATGATCAAATGTACTTTATTTGTTTTACTCAAAGTTGTTCTGACTTGTCTGAATGACTCAACTTTCATGGACGTGTGATGCTCTCCTAATATGGACACCGTACAACAGTTGATTGAGTTGCATTTCAATAAGTACACTTTACATACCAAAAATACTGCACGTACTCCTCCTGTTGCTCTTATCCTCATGGGGATGTACATTTAGGTAACACAGCAATTGGCAATGCTATGTTCTTATCAAACTCCTCTTGAGCAAGAGTAAATGAAAGGTGGCAGCTTCTCAATGGATTTATGCCCACGTTCCCATGTTGTAAGAGCACCCTGAGCCAAATTGGCATGCCTCGAGGAGCTAAGAGGATATGATAAGACCAACTGACATCTTGCATCAGAGTACCTCACTATATTCCCCCAATACTTTCAGGGTGAGGCATTGTTGCTACGACATCCAACCGGTAAAAACAGCTGAAATAAATTTGTCATCTATGAGCGCCCGTAAAACTGTAGAAGTGTAATCAGTCAGTAATCATTTTGCATGTAACCATATATTTCAGTGAACCAGTGTTATTAGATGGCCCTATATCAGTGATGGATTATTAAAACCATGTGGAAAGACCGTGAGGAGACTTGTTTTTCCCCTGAGGTCAGTCAGAGCAGGCGCATTAACTGAGAGGTTTCCTCATGTGCGTTATCAGCGAACGCGTTTCCAAAAGCGAGACATCAGAGGCCATGTCAGGCTCAATCAGCACAGTGTGAAGACAGATTTGGGAGCCAGAACCATCTCCCGTCAGAGGCCTGTCGCGTCTAGTTGTGCGTGAAATTGTAGCCCTGATTGGAAACAGAAACTGTTTCATATTAGAAGCAGTGACTGCTGTTTAAACTCTGTTTACCAACAACCATCATGTTTTAATGGATTTGTTCACACTTACAAGACCCTTACCTCCCTGTCACAGCCAGGTCATAGCAGTAGTGTTACTATTACAGGGACAATGAAATCACAGGTGTAGATTTGTTGTCTGGGTTGATGGGTAATGTAGGCCTACAGTGTAAAAGCAGTGTCAAGCATCCGACTGTCTATACAAGGTCCCACAGTTGACAGTGTATGTCACAGCAAAAAATCAAGCCATGAGTTTGAAGAAATTGTCCGTAGAGCTCCGAGACAGGATTATGTCGAGGTACAGATCTGAGGAAGGGTACCAAAGAAATTATGCAGCATTAAAGGTCCCCAAGGACACAGTGACCTCCATCATTCTTAAATGGAAGAAGTTTGGAACTTTTGGAAGACTTCCTAAAGCTGGCCGCCCGGCCAAACTGAGCAATCGGGGGAGAAGGGCCTTGGTCAGGGAGGTGACCAAGATCGCAATGGTCACTCTGATAAAGCTCTAGAGTTCCTCTGTGGAGATGGGAGAACTTTCCAGAAGGACAATCATCTCTGCAACACTCCACCAATCAGGACTTTATGGTAGAGTGGCCAGACGGAAACCACTCCTCAGTAGACGGGACATGGAGTTTGCCAAAAGGCACCTAAAGGACTCTCAGACCATGAGAAACAAGATTCTCTGGTCTGATGAAACCAAGATTGAACTCTTTGGCCTGAATGCCAAGCGTCACGTCTGGAGGAAACCTGGCGCCATCCCTACGGTGAAGCATGGTGGCAGCATCATGCTGTGGGGATGTTTTTCAGTGGCAGGGACTGGAAGACTAGTCAGGATAGAGGGGAAGATGAACGGAGCAAAGTACAGAGAGACCCTTGATGAAAACCTGCTCCAGAGCACTCAGGTCCTCAGACTAGGGTGAAGGTTCACCTTCCAACAGGACAACGACCCTAAGCACACAGCCAAGACAATGCAGGAGTGGCTTCGGGACAAGTCTCTGAATGTCCTTGAGTGTCCCAGCTAGAGCCCGGACTCTAACCCGATCTAATAGCTCTGGAGAGACCGGAAAATAGCTGTGCAGCAACACTCCCCATCCAACCTGACAGAGCTTGAGAGGATCTGCAGAGAATAATGGGATAAAATCTCCACAAATACAGGTGTGCCAAGCTTGTAGTGTCATACCCAAGAAGACTCTATATAACAAATCTTTTTGTGGAAGGTGAACTTGCAAATCCAGACACAAAGGTTGAGTAAATTACAAGGAACTTTAAACAGGTGGTCAAGATGGAGCTACATTAAGCAAATTATACTTAATTTATTGTGGGGAATTTACTGAAGGCAATTAAAATAATTGGTATGCAGAGATTGAAAATGTGGTGCACTGCACAAACAATGCTTCCAACTTTTCCTGGGGTCTAAACTTACAGCAAATGCAAGAGAAGATAATTATCATAAAAAACATCTTTAAATAGACCTGAGTTTAGAGACCTCATTTTGTGACCAGCGATGTGTCCTGATGCACCTCATTACTACCATCATAATAATATGACATTCAGCAGATGCTTTTATCCAAAGCAACTTACAGTCATGCATGCTTACATTTTACATATGGGAGGTCCCGGGAATCAAACCCACTATCCTGGTGCTGTAAACACCATGCGCTACCAACTGATGACTCAGATGACTACATCGTCCTTATCAAGAGCAACCAGACCCGGCACTTGACACATTTATGACATTGCTTATTCCACTTACTAATACGAATGCACCCATTAATTAAGAAAATTAAATTCTAGACAAAAAAGAAAACGAACTTGTCTCCGTTCTTCATTGAATCACACGGCTCATTCATCACAAAACCCTTGATACTACTATCATAATTTTTCATTGGCAAGATTAGCAAACTTAGGCATGACATGGCAACAACAAACTCTGAACCTACACATCCATGCATAACTTACCAAATTATTGGATTTCTATAATGTGACTATGGATAAGGTGAAAAAATTATTGTTGTCTATCAACAATGACAAACCACCTAGGACTAACATCTTGGCTGGAAAATCACTGAGGATGATAGTGGAGTATATTGTCAATCCTATTTGCCATCTCTTCTATCTAAGCCTGTAGGAAAGTGTATGCCCTCAGGCCTGGAGGGAAGCAAAAGTCATTCCGCTACCTAAGAACAGCAAAGCACCCTTTCACTGGTTCAAACAGCCGACCAATCAGACTACTACCAACCCTTAGTAAACTTCTGGAAAATTATGTTTGACCAGATACAATGCTATTTTACAGTAAACAAACGAATAACTGACATTCAGCATGCTGTGAAGAGACCTCTGGTGGCTGTGAAGAGACCTCCGGTGGAATGTCTTGTGGGGTATGCATGGGTGTCCGAGCCGTGTGCAAGTAGTTCAAACAGACAGCTCAGTGCATTCAACATGTCAATACCTCTCACAAACACAAGAAGTGATGAAGTCAATCTCTCCTCCACTTTCAGCCAGGAGAGATTGACATGCATATTATTAATATTAGCTCTCTGTGTACATCCAAGGGCCAGCCGTGCTGCACTGTTCTGAGCCTATTGAAATTTTCCCTCTTTGAGGTATCTGACCACACGACTGAACAGTCCAGGTGCGACGATACTAGGACTTGTAGGACCTGCCTTGTTGATAGTGTTGTTAAGAAGGTAAAAACTAGGGCCTGTGGGACCTGCCTTGTTGATAGTGTTGTTAATTAAGAAGGTAGAAACTAGGGCCTGTAGGACCTGCCTTGTTGATAGTGTTGTTAATTAAGAAGGTAGAAACTGGGGCCTGTAGGACCTGCCTTGTTGATAGTGTTGTTAATTAAGAAGGTAGAAACTAGGGCCTGTGGGACCTGCCTTGTTGATAGTGTTGTTAATTAAGAAGGTAGAAACTGGGGCCTGTGGGACCTGCCTTGTTGATAGTGTTGTTAATTAAGAAGGTAGAAACTGGGGCCTGTGGGACCTGCCTTGTTGATAGTGTTGTTGTTAAGAAGGTAGAAGCGCTTTAATATGGACATACTTCTCCCCCATTTTAGCTACTTTTGTATCAATATATTTTGATCATGACAGTTTACAATCCAGGGTTAATCCAAGCCGTTTATTTCCACATTATTCATTACAAGATTTATTTGAGCAAGATTTATTTGAGCTATGACTACGATCTCCATGATTCTTCTTTAAGACCCACCAGTATTTTAGTATTTTGGGGTCACATATCGGCAAGCTCCCAGTGGACATCAAAGAGTGTATGTTGTCTTAAGCTTTGCTCTCGGAAGCATAGTTGTACTATTATCGTTTAAACATGCGTGTCCTGTGGGACAAGTGTGGGTGTATGATTTCAGCTGCCCCCGTCCTCGCTCGTCTGCTAATTTCCATGGAGGGGATTGTCAGTGTGGTAGGTTGGTCTTCAATAGAATGAATGGTCAGTGTGGAAAGATGGTCTTCAATAGAGGGTATGGTCAGTGTGGTAGGTTGGTCTTCATTGGAAGAGATGGTCAGTGTGTTAGGTTGGTCTTCATTGGAAGAGATGGTCAGTGTGGTTGGTTGGTCTTCATTGGAGGCGATTGTCAGTGTGGTAGGTTGGTCTTCATTCGAGGCGATTGCCAGTGTGGTAGGTTGGTGTTTCAGAAGACCCTGGACTCCAGGGCCATGTTCATTAAGGCACACAAAATATTTCAAATGTGCAACGGAAAATGAAAATGTCTTATTGGACAAGTTCAGATAGTACCTCCCTGTTTCAATCTGTTATAGACCATTTTCTTAAAATGGTGCCTACTGAACACAATCCTGGCCAGCATAAGAAAACCCCAGCTCTCCACCCCTAACCCAAGAACCATTCCCCCCTTTCACTTCCCCCCTCCCGCTACAAAAACTTCCTGAGGGAGCGCTGGGACGAGAGGAAGCTGAATCAACATCAACGTGGCCTGGCCTCCTTGCCAGGGTCTCTGTCTTGGCGCGGTCAAACTCACGGGGCGCACAACAGAGGCCAAGAGACAGGTGGGTAAACTTGAAGGGATCGTATTACTTCCAGTTCCCAGGAGGAAGTGACACGGTGGCCCTCAGAGGCAAAGGGGGGGTTGTGGGTGAAGGGGGGGTAGAGACGTAATGTTTGTGGATCTACGCTTCAGTCATCAAACATCCGCTCACGTCTGTCTTTGAAGATCGACTAGTTAGCATGTGGAAGAGGCACCCGACTTGCTTACTTCAAAACTACTGTTGGTTAACGTTGAAATGTGGAATTGACTGGGCGAAGCCTTGGCACACAAAAAGGTTTAATACATAGTACACACTCTATTCCAAATGGACCTTCACTTACCAACAAGATGCTCAGTGTATGTGGCCCACGCAGGAAAGACAGACAACCTTTAATGTTGCATTCGCCATGATCATAACTAGTTGAGCCTTAGACTCAACCAGCTTACTTTATTCTTAAATAATCAGTGATGGGCTCCGATATAGAAAAATCGATATTGATATGTCTGAATAATAATTATAGTTGAAACGAGTGTGTGTGGGGACTGAACGTTACACCCGGTGGTGCAGGGCAGAAGAAGAACAGCAGGGGTGAGCTGATACACTGAGCAACACCGCATGACACGGACGAAAAAACACATGACACGGACAAAAAAAAACGCATGACACGGGCAAAAAAAAAAACGCATGACAAGGACCACGTGACGGCAGTTGAGAAACACTCCATCCTTACAACTGGGGAAAACAAATAAACTCCTTCACATCTGCAGATAGAAGGGACTTAGAAGGGATATTGGGGAGTTAATTGTATGTCCCAAAGTCATGGAGGCTGGACAGCATGTGATCTGAGAGTAAATAAAACAAACTGCATGAGTCAAAACGACGTGGCGGAGGAATTTGGCCCCCAATGAACAGACGGATGCTCGGGCCCCGCACGGTAGAGACTGCCCTTCCACGGGACTCTGAGGCCACAGCTGTGTTTTCACAGCGTCTGCCCCTGATGGGCACATGAAGTGGCTTAAATAACTGGGCCCTAATTATTTTCTTTGCTCCTTTGAAAGGACATCAGCCTGACCACAGATGGGTTGGGAGTCTATGAGGCCTCAAGGACACTCAGGGTTGGGGGATATGAGGCCTCAAGGACACTCAGGGTTGGGGGATATGAGGCCTCAAGGACACTCAGGGTTGGGAGTCTATGAGGCCTCAAGGACACTCAGGGTTGGGGGATATGAGGCCTCAAGGACACTCAGGGTTGGGGGATATGAGGCCTCAAGGACACTCAGGGTTGGGGGATATGAGGCCTCAAGGACACTCAGGGTTGGGGGATATGAGGCCTCAAGGACACTCAGGGTTGGGGGATATGAGGCCTCAAGGACACTCAGGGTTGGGGGATATGAGGCCTCAAGGACACTCAGGGTTGGGGGATATGAGGCCTCAAGGACACTCAGGGTTGGGGGATATGAGGCCTCAAGGACACTCAGGGTTGGGGGATATGAGGCCTCAAGGACACTCAGGGTTGGGGGATATGAGGCCTCAAGGACACTCAGGGTTGGGGGATATGAGGCCTCAAGGACACTCAGGGTTGGGGGATATGAGGCCTCAAGGACACTCAGGGTTGGGAGTCTATGAGGCCTCAAGGACACTCAGGGTTGGGGGATATGAGGCCTCAAGGACACTCAGGGTTGGGGGATATGAGGCCTCAAGGACACTCAGGGTTGGGAGTCTATGAGGCCTCAAGGACACTCAGGGTTGGGAGTCTATGAGGCCTCAAGGACACTCAGGGTTGGGGGATATGAGGCCTCAAGGACACTCAGGGTTGGGGGATATGAGGCCTCAAGGACACTCAGGGTTGGGAGTCTATGAGGCCTCAAGGACACTCAGGGTTGGGGGATATGAGGCCTCAAGGACACTCAGGGTTGGGGGATATGAGGCCTCAAGGACACTCAGGGTTGGGAGTCTATGAGGCCTCAAGGACACTCAGGGTTGGGGGATATGAGGCCTCAAGGACACTCAGGGTTGGGGGATATGAGGCCTCAAGGACACTCAGGGTTGGGAGTCTATGAGGCCTCAAGGACACTCAGGGTTGGGGGATATGAGGCCTCAAGGACACTCAGGGTTGGGGGATATGAGGCCTCAAGGACACTCAGGGTTGGGGGATATGAGGCCTCAAGGACACTCAGGGTTGGGGGATATGAGGCCTCAAGGACACTCAGGGTTGGGGGATATGAGGCCTCAAGGACACTCAGGGTTGGGAGTCTATGAGGCCTCAAGGACACTCAGGGTTGGGGGATATGAGGCCTCAAGGACACTCAGGGTTGGGGGATATGAGGCCTCAAGGACACTCAGGGTTGGGAGTCTATGAGGCCTCAAGGACACTCAGAGTTGGGGGATATGAGGCCTCAAGGACACTCAGGGTTGGGGGATATGAGGCCTCAAGGACACTCAGGGTTGGGAGTCTATGAGGCCTCAAGGACACTCAGGGTTGGGGGATATGAGGCCTCAAGGACACTCAAGGTTGGGAGTCTATGAGGCCTCAAGGACACTCAGGGTTGGGGGATATGAGGCCTCAAGGACACTCAAGGTTGGGAGTCTATGGGTCCTCAAGGACACTCAGGGTTGGGGGATATGAGATTGAGGAGATATAGGACGTTTTAAGTTCCATTTATGAATCGTCATTAAAAACAGATAATGTTTTGAATACATATACATCATTTAGACAAAAAAAAAGGAAATTGATATCAATGAATTTTATTAATTTACTACTAAAGATATACACTGAGTGTCCAAAACATTAGGAACACCTTCTAATATTGAGATGCCCCCTTTTGCCCTCTGAACAGCCTCAATTCATCAGATCATGGACTCTACAAGGTGTCGAAAGCATTGCACAGGGCTGCTGGCCCATGTTGACTCCAATGCTTCCCACAGTTGTGTCCAGTTGGCTGGACATTCTTTGGTTGGTGGACTATCCTTGATACACACGGGAAACTGTTGAACGTGAAAAACCCAGCAGCGTTGCAGCTCTTAACACACTCACTACCATACCCGCCTTGCACATACTACCATACCCCGTTCAAAAGGCACTTAAATATTTTGTCTTGTCTATTCACCCTCTTAAATGGCACACATACACAATCCATGTCTCAATTGTTTCAAGGCTTAAAAATAATCCTTATTTAATCTGTCTCCCGTTCATCTACACTGACTGAAGTGGATTTAACAAGTGACATCAATAAGGGATCATATCTTTCACCTAGATTCACCTGGTCAGTCTATGTCTTGGAAAGAGCAGATGTTCTTAATGTTTTGTCCACTCAGTGTAGATTGGCATTCTTGGCTGTTTGCAGGTGGAATTGTTGCATAATGCACCCTTTAAATGATGAAAAGCCAATGAAAACTAAATTGTATTCAACATTAAAATGTTCATTCCCTCCGCTTAGAAACTAGCAGCGGACAAGCCAAGGTAACGACTACCCCAACAGCATACAGTAGGCTACGTAAGAATACGATGCCAGCCAGGCTTAAGAAGAACATGACCCATGACCAAACAATTACACCATACAATATATTCGACAGCACAGTGTGGCTCAAGCTCCACTGCCACATTATCCTTGGTATTTACGTACAGAAGCCTCCCACAACACTGTTAATGCACGACACCCGGGGCCTTTTTCTTGCACTTCGTAGGCTTGTGGTTGCACTCGTAATGGCCGTTTAATGAGTATCTCTTTTTAATGTGGTTGCCCTGACCAGGGGTTTGTGAAATGTCTCTGCAGTGTGAATGGCCTCCAAATGTAGCGTGTAATGGCTCTCAAGTGGGCACGGCACAGTCCTGGGGGTGCCAACAGTGAACGTCATCATGTATCCATGTGCTGTGCATTATGGATTGATGCAAACGTTCAGCCTGAGCCAAAAACAGCAGGTCCATTTTGTGGGTCTGTCTGGGTGTCAAAAGAAACCTGTACTATAGAGACTGGTGTTTCACAAGTTTTAAGTTTTGAGTATATGGGTACTCAGTCGGATTCCATAATATACTTTAAAATATAGTTTTATTATACTTTAAGTGGAACACATTTTGCATCTCAATGTACACTTTCCACTCAAAGGGGCATCATCCTTGAATCCAAGAATATCTAATAAATTGCCTGGCCTTGTTCTGTCACCAGTTGAGGGCATCCTTTCCCCAGAGTTTGAGGGAAGGTGAGACCATAATACAAGTCTGGTAAATCTCATTTACAGTAGAAAAACATTACAGTTTACATTTAGTTGTGCTTATACTTATGCTAATAAAATGGAGTTGTTTTTGATATTACAAGTGAAATAAAGACCATTACTCTCCAATTACAAAGCCTTTATTTCTGTATTACAACATGTTAATGCAACATTGTTACTACCCCATCTTGAGAAAAACGTTGTACTGTTATAATACTTAGTAAGTCTTTGTCAAAGAATCCATAATGCAGCAGCTAGGGAACCCAGCACAGCTGTAACTGTGAGGAACTCAGTCTTTCCTTGGCCGTGTTTACACCCATTTTCCTCGAGCATTCCCAGAAGCCATTGCGTCATCAATTCCTTTTCATACTTTCCCGAGTTAGTGTGACCAACAGGGTGAACCTGGGACATCAGTGTGCCATAAGACTGTGCTAGCCTGCTGAGCTTTTAACATGGGAGCTGACACAAGCCTTTAGGACTCATGTTTTTATATTTATTGAACCTTTATTTAACTTGGCAAGTCAGTTAAGAACAAATTCTTATTTACAATGACGACCTACCCCGGCCAAACCCGGACAACGCTGGGCCAATTGTGTGCCGCCCTATAGGACTCCCAATCACGGCCGGATGTGATACAGCATGGATTCAAACCAGGGACTGTAGTGACGCCTCTTGCACTGAGATGCAGTGCCTTAGACCGCTGTGCCACTCAGGAGCATGTAAGGTTATTCATGAAAGTTACATTTGACCCTTTTGGACCTATTCCTCTCCACAACGACCCCAGCAGCTGATAGGCATGAACTGACCGAATCAGAGTCATGGCACCAATGTGACGGTCTTGGTTTGAGGCTGGGTTGGTCTCGTACTACACGACTGTGTTAACCTGTTAAGCTAAATCCTAAGCATTAGTTCAGGGAGTACGTGTTTAGATCGCAGGCAAGGTTACTTGTCACAAGAGTGTGGTTCATCAAACCACCTCTGTTACCCATGAGTGGAGTGGTATTAAGCAATAAGGCATAAGGGGGTGTGGTATGTGGCCAATATACCACGGCTAAGGGCTGTTCTTAAGCACGACACAGCGCGGAGTGCCTGGACACAGTCCTTAGCCGTGGTATATTGGCCATATATCACAAGCCCCCGAGGTGCCTTATTGTTATTTTAAACTGGTTGCCAACATAATTAGAGCAGTAAAAAATACATGTTTTGTCATACCGGTGGTATACGGTCTGATATATCAGCCAATCAGCATTCAGGTCTCGAACCACCCAGTTTATAATAACAATTAGTGCACAGTTGAAATACTACTATTACATTTAAGAGTTTGCTCACTTGTTTGATGCTTAAACATGAAAGGAAGGAACATCTGCTCCAGCCAGAGGATATTCAACTCTCCCTGCTTTAACCTCTCAGAGTAGCCAGCTAGTACTTCATTTGTTATTGTTGCAGACGTTCCTGAGGGGGATTCTCTCACTCTCGTGAGTATCCTCTCTCGGATCGGAATGTTTGTGGAAGATTGATGTGCCATGGCGATGGGTATTTTCACACATACTCTCCTATCCCCCCCCGCCCCCCCAACTGCACCCCCCACACCACTTAAAGTATGGAGGAGAAGGTGAAACAGGAATATTAAGGAGGTATTCCTCTTTGCATACTGACAGTAAAGCACCGGAGAGCACTACCTGAGCTCCCTTAGTTCCTAAATCATGACAAGCGCCCCCATGTAAATCCTTACTGCGCTGAAAGGCCTGTTTAGGAAAAAACGGCTCTGGTGGCTGAGTCCCAGACAAGGAAAATCCCTCCTAGTTCTCCGGTGGAAATCCCTACCAGCTCTCCAATAGCCCTGGAACTCCTCTGTGGAAGGAACTTCTAATCGGCTTATCCGCAGACTAGGTGAGAGGAGAGAGATGCTTCTGTATTAGTGGTGAGGTGGAGGTGTTACGAGATTAACAGGGACCTCCGTGATGGTCAAGTGCAGAAGACAACTCTGGAGTGCTGGCAGAGGTACTTTAATAAGGACGTTTTTTATTTTTCAAAAGAATAACGAATAAAAATAACAAGCACATACTCTATGTGCTTATAACATAAATAATAACAGTTTTCATTCAACAGCCAGCAAATTCCCAGTAGCGGTGACAAACAGCCACTTGTAGCGTGTCAGTGTATGTAAGCTCATCCAGACGTGTAAAGAATTATTCAAACGTGCAGTTGAACAGTGAAAATATGACCAAAATGAGGGAAACATCTGCATTCAATCTGGAGAGAGAGAGAAAAAAAAGCACATAAAGGACATGTCAGTTCTTCCAAACTGGGAGTGTAAGCAAATGTGTTCTTTTCAGATCTATGTGCTGTTTTGAAATGTGCTCCAAACACAGCTTGAAACTCCAAAGCCCCAGCAAATAAACAGAGATAAACAGATCTTGTGTGTCCCATCTTGCTTTGCATAAGCCACAGCTAAATAACGACAAAACTGTATGGTGTCCATGTTAGGACGGCCTCAGAGTCCCAAGAAATTGCTGTCATTGTCGCACTGACTTGTCAGTCACACAGGAGTCGATGTCATTGACTCTGAGGCTGTCCTCATATGGATACCGTGAAAGTGCCATTGTTCACAAAGTGCTTCTCAGTTCAGATTCCAGAACACATGGAGAAAAGGGGTTTGAAAACAGTAAACAAAGAGAAAAGAGACGTTCAATTAGGTAAATAAGAGGTTGAAGAACTTGAGTTGTTCTCAGACCAGCCTGCTAGTTCAGAGGCTTTGATAGGAATGATCTTGCCAACTATCAACAGGAGCTGAGTCAGAAAGGCCAGTAAACCTCAACAAAAACCAAGATGGAACACCAGCTGCAGCTCCTTGGCGCTTTGATTAGAGTTTGGTCAGAAACCTCACTGTCTTCAATGACGCAGGGAAGACCTGCCAAGGACAATAGACCACCCATCAAACTGTGCTGGCTAGAGGGACATTTACACAGAGGATTCTGATCATGCAACAGGAATGCCACTGTAAATGTAAACATATAACATGTGTTTTCTTCTAGATCTCTGGGTATTTCACTTATTTCATTACCTGACATTGTGCTTTGTAATTAGAAAACAGTTCATTTATTTTGATTATCTTAGCATTGTCTCGTGTGCTAAACCCTTCTCCTCAATATTCTTTGGATGTGATTGAGGAGCGCTGTCAGTGCAGTTTCTGTGTACAGTACACACATACTGCACAAACAAAGTTGCACTAAAAACGATAAAGAAACAGTAGTCAAACAATGGCTTTTCCCATCCTCCCCGTAGACCTACTGTTTAACACACACACAAGACAATCCAAACTGATCCTTTGTTTGTGCCCCTTGCTATCTCCTTCTCTCTTTTTCTGCCTCTACTTTCACCAGCTCGTTTCTCATGTAGGATGGGCTAATTAGAGGGTCAAATAAGCAGTTGCTTCCTGCCACACAACCCAGAAGCCTCTCTGGGGAATTTACTGGGGCTATTGGGATTGGGACTGGCGGTATGGGTTGTTTCACATCTTTTGGCCAAACCTCAATGCAGAGCCAGGTTGGGGGAGGAGGGGTGAGATTTGGGAGGCAGGGGGCCTCCAAGGGCTCACTTTATGGCCCCAAGGGACAGCCTGGCAATACCCGCCTTGGTCAGAGCTCACAGTCAGAGACTACACAGACAGAGACTACACAGTCAGAGATTACACAGACAGAGACTATAAACAGGTTCAGACAAATGGTTCTCCTTCGTGTTTTTATTGTGGTGAAGGACAGGAAATTTCAGGGAGAATATGGAGCTCCACACAGTCCAATGATGGACCTGTAGATGTATGAACAAGGTGAATTCGTGCAGAGTCTGTAGTGACATTTGGTTTTGAGCAACATTACAATTACCTGTGGATATCTTTTGTGAAGTGCCTCCAGTATCCAGAATCTGCAGCAAGAGAGCATGTGTTTGGCAGTGCAAGAAGAATTTGGGTTCTAACCTCAAAACCTGGTTGCTGGGTTTCCAGCAGTATAAAAGTTATTGATATAGAAACAGTCATTTGTGTTATTGACGTCATTGTAAGTGCTTTCAAAGGAGGTGAGCTATGCAGAATCCCCAAATGGTTCTCAACTAGACTCGAACTCGTACACGTCTAACCTTCAAATGATTACATTTTTTTGTTCAGCACAGTTGAACTTCAAACTCAGGTAATTTGCAAATAATGGCATCACTTTCATGATAACATCTTTTATTTTTGATTAGAGTAACGTTTCATATTCAAATTTCATTGTTGGGGTCAAACGGCCATCTGCAGGTGTGAGTTCAATCAATTCAGAGTTTAAAAAAAGTACAAATATACAGTACTGTTTAACAAGTCTGAGATTTCCACTGATCAATCAATTATTGAATGGTATTGAAAGGTATGTTCAGTTACTGAATATAACCTACAACACACAGTACATTACTTGTAAGCATATTGAAGGAGCGCTATCTAGACAAAATAATTAAGTAAACAATGTACAAAGGGCTTGGTTTTACATGAGAAATCAATCATAGTTCAAAACAATCCAATCAAACAGATCAAATATTTCAACACTGAATAATTACTCAGGTTTAGTTTTCGTAGTGTAAAGTTCATCATTACATCCCACTGAAAGTATATTGTTAGTACCCAACCATTTACCCAGGAATTATATATTTTCCTCAAATGCTATTGCATTAAAACTGATGAATAAAATGTGTTTACTGTACGTCATAACGGCGTCATAATAGTGTCATAAACATTGTCTGGATTTCCTTTTCTCATATTATATACACAATAACCTTTGGGATTGATGTTAAGCAGAGTCTGTTTGCAAAGTCAGAAGAAACAGGTGGTATGTTTAGCATTTCATGATAAAAAATAAAAATCGCCACACATTATTCAGTTGATGAACCTGTTACAACAAACAATGTTTTTCCAAAAGCCAACCCCCGTAACCCCATGGATGACGAGAGCCCATAAGACTATTTCCTACTATACCAAAGCATGTTTATCCAGTTTAACGATCTCACCAATTAGCCCCAATTAGCAATGTCTGCTAGCAATGTCTGCTAGCAATGTCTTCTAGCAATGTCTGATAGCAATGTCTTCTAGCAATGTCTGCTAGCAATGTCTGCTAGCAATGTCTTCTAGCAATGTCTGCTAGCAATGTCTTCTAGCAATGTCTTCTAGCAATGTCTTCTAGCAATGTCTTCTAGCAATGTCTGCTAGCAATGTCTTCTAGCAATGTCTTCTAGCAATGTCTGCTAGCAATGTCTTCTAGCAATGTCTGCTAGCAATGTATTCTAGCAATGTCTGCTAGCAATGTCTGCTAGCAATGTATTCTAGTAATGTCTGCTAGCAATGTCTGCTAGCAATGTCTTCTAGCAATGTCTTCTAGCAATGTCTTCTAGCAATGTCTGCTAGCAATGTCTTCTAGCAATGTCTGCTAGCAATGTATTCTAGCAATGTCTGCTAGCAATGTCTGCTAGCAATGTATTCTAGTAATGTCTGCTAGCAATGTCTGCTAGCAATGTCTGCTAGCAATGTATTCTAGCAATGTATTCTAGCAATGTATTCTAGCAATGTCTGCTAGCAATGTATTCTAGCAATGTCTGCTAGCAATGTCTGCTAGGCCCAAGAATGTGAACTCCATTATATTTTACTGACTCATTCTTCCATAAATATGATGAACCATGAATTTCAAGGAGGGAAGTGTCCGGCATGCCTTAGTAAACGTGTTATACAATATGCCATCACACATAAACAATTTGGCACTTGCTGATATGTGACCGATTCTCTAGAGGTCTGTCTCTGGCAAAAGACAAATATTGTTACTACTTTATTCGAATGTTCTGTTACGATGTCTGAATAACGTTGTCATGAACCAACAGCTGTTGTGTGTTGACATGTCTGTGATTTCTGGTACATCAACTGAGTGATGATGCGTATTGGAATAAAGAATGTTACAGGCAACAGCAATGAAGCTTCTGCTACTCTCTGCCCATCTCTTGACTCAGTCCAGTCATGTCCCTAAGCAGGTTCTGTGCAGCCCCTTATAACATTTGCTCCTATAGCTGTTCACTAACACCGGAAGTACTTCAGCATCGTAATGTAACGTGTTAGCAACTTGAATCACGGCACTCTCCTTTTCCTCCATACAATACATTTTTGAACTTGTCAACAGTTGTTTCCAAGTCTGTCTGTCGGAACGACTGAACAAAAGCACCCAATTTTTCCTCTAGAGTCGGACTCCAGAGAAAATCCAAAGTGACGTTTTTCCGAAAGGCTCTCCTGTTAGAATTACTCCATATAAATAAATAATCAGTAGATCCTGTGGGAGATAGTCGCTGTGCTGTCAAACAGGAGTGGCCAGCTGGTTGTAATTGAGGACCAAAGGCCCGCCACAAAGAACAAGGAATGTCCCCCTTGCCTCAAAACATAATGCACCATGCATGTGTCCTGTGGCTCTATGGGGCTATTTGTAACATGCTGTATTTTGTGGCACGAAATTAATATTTTTGTACACATTTAGCATGCTACAAACTGGGTCCCATATGGCTCTGCTCTGGCTGAGGAGGTAGTTAGAAACGGGCCCGCATATGGCTCTGTTCGAGCTGGGGAGGTAGTTAGAAACAGTGCCTCATATAGCTCGACTCTGGCTGGGGAGGTAGTTAGAAACAGTGCCTCATATAGCTCGACTCTGGCTGGGGAGGTAGTTAGAAACAGTGCCTCATATAGCTCGACTCTGGCTGGGGAGGTAGTTAGAAACAGTGCCTCATATAGCTCGACTCTGGCTGGGGAGGTAGTTACAAACAGTGCCTCATATAGCTCGACTCTGGCTGGGGAGGTAGTTACAAACAGTGCCTCATATAGCTCGACTCTGGCTGGGGAGGTAGTTACAAACAGTGCCTCATATAGCTCGACTCTGGCTGGGGAGGTAGTTACAAACAGTGCCTCATATAGCTCGACTCTGGCTGGGGAGGTAGTTAGAAACAGTGCCTCATATAGCTCGACTCTGGCTGGGGAGGTAGTTAGAAACAGTGCCTCATATAGCTCGACTCTGGCTGGGGAGGTAGTTACAAACAGTGCCTCATATAGCTCGACTCTGGCTGGGGAGGTAGTTAACGGTCAATATAAAGGATGAATCTGTGATATGAGAGGTTGGGGGAAGAGTAGGTACAGCAGACCTGGACATGCTAGAAGAGGTCTGTAAAACTTGGGGATTTGACACCTTCTGGCCATTGTAGTTACTTCCTTAGACCCTAGAGGGCTCTAGCAGTGTTTCATGATGTGAGTACATGATGTCAAGTAGTCTTACTTTCTGTGACTATCTGGTGCACTGACATTATATTTATTATTACTATTATTATTATTACTACTAGTATTATTACTACTATTATTATCACTAGTATTACTAGTATTACTATTATTACTATTATAATTATTACTGGTATTATTACTATTACTATTATTATTACTGGTATGACTAGTATTATTATTATTGTTATAATTAGTACTATTATTTCTACTACTAGTACTAGTATTATTGCTATTACTATTATTATTATTACCAGTATTATTATTATTGCTATTATTATTACTAGTATTACTAGTATTATTGCCATTACTAATATTATTACTGGTACTACTAGTAGTATTACTATTACTATTATTGGTACTAGTATTACTAGTATTATTACTACTACTATTATTATTACTAGTATTACTAGTATTATTATTATTGCTATTATTATTACTAGTATTACTAGTATTATTATTATTATTGCTATTATTATTACTAGTATTACTAGTATTATTATTATTGCTATTATTTTTACCAGTATTATTATAATTATTACTATTATCACTAGTAGTATTATTATTGTTATTTTTGTTGTTATTATCATTACTAGGATTATTACTGGTACTATTACTAGTATTATTACTATTACTATTAGTATTACTATTATTACTAGTATTATTTATGTTGTTATAATTATTACTATTATTATTATTTCTATTACTATTATAATTATAATTATAAGTATTACTAGTATTATTATCATTATTACTATTATCATTACTAATATTATTGCTATTACTATTATTATTATTGTTACTATTAGTATTACTGGTATTATTATTACTATTATTGTTATTATTACTATTAATATTACTATTATTATTATTACTATTATCATTACTAGTATTACTATTACTATTATTACTATTAATATTACTATTATTAGTATTGCTATTATTGTTATTACTAATATTAATATTACTAGTATTATTATTGCTATTATTGTTATTACTAATATTAATATTACTAGTATTATTATTATTTATATTATTATTACAATTATTATTACTATTAATATTACTATTATTATTACTATTATTATTACTATCATTATTACTATTAATATTACTATCATTATTGTTATTATTATTGCTATTACTACTAATATTATTATTACTATTAATATTACTAGTATTATTATTACTACTATTAATATTACTATTATTATTATTACATAATTTACCCTGTAGCGCATCAACAGGGAGCTAGCTATGTCAATAGTATACACCTGATGATATAGGAAACTAAAGATTAGGACAGTATTGTGGGGACTATTATGGCGCTGAGGAGTAGACATAGAATTATGGAGACTGAGGAGTAGACATATTACTATGGTGACTGAGAAGTAGACACATTACTATGGTGACTGAGAAGTAGACATATTACTATGGTGACTGAGTAGACATAGTATTATGGCGCTGAGGAGTAGACATATTACTATGGTGACTGAGAAGTAGACACATTACTATGGTGACTGAAAAGAAGACATATTACTATGGTGACTGAGTAGACATATTACTATGGTGACTGAGGAGTAGACATATTACTATGGTGACTGAGTAGACATATTACTATGGTGACTGAGTAGACATATTACTATGGTGACTGAGGAGTAGACATATTACTATGGTGACTGAGGAGTAGACACATTACTATGCTGACTGAGACGTAGACATTTTACTATGGTGACTGAGTAGACATATTACTATGGTGACTGAGTAGACATATTACTATGGTGACTGAGTAGACATATTACTATGGTGACTGAGAAGTAGACACATTACTATGGTGACTGAGAAGTAGACATATTACTATGGTGACTGAGTAGACATAGTATTATGGCGCTGAGGAGTAGACATATTACTATGGTGACTGAGAAGTAGACACATTACTATGGTGACTGAGAAGAAGACATATTACTATGGTGACTGAGTAGACATATTACTATGGTGACTGAGGAGTAGACATATTACTATGGTGACTGAGTAGACATATTACTATGGTGACTGAGTAGACATATTACTATGGTGACTGAGGAGTAGACATATTACTATGGTGACTGAGGAGTAGACATATTACTATGCTGACTGAGACGTAGACATTTTACTATGGTGACTGAGTAGACATATTACTATGGTGACTGAGTAGACATATTACTATGGTGACTGAGTAGACATATTACTATGGTGACTGAGGAGTATACATATTATTATGGGGACTGAGGAGTAGACATATTACTATGGTGACTGAGAAGTAGACACATTCCTATGGTGACTGAGGAGTAGACACATTCATATGGTGACTGAGGAGTAGACATATTACTATGGTTACTGAGGAGTAGACATATTCCTATGGTGACTGAGGAGTAGACATTATTATGGTGACTGAGTAGATATATTACTATGGTGACTGAGGAGTAGACACATTCCTATGGTGACTGAGGAGTAGACATGTTACTATGGTGACTGAGAAGTAGACATATTACTATGGTGACTGAGAAGTAGACATATTACTATGGTGACTGAGTAGACATATTGCTATGGTGACTGAGGAGTAGACATATTGCTATGGTGACTGAGGAGTAGACATATTACTATGGTGACTGAGGAGTAGACATATTACTTTGGTGACTGAGTAGACATATTACTATGGTGACTGAGGAGTAGACCTATTACTATGGTGACTGAGGAGTAGACCTATTACTATGGTGACTGAGGAGTAGACATTTTATTATGCTGACTGAGACGTAGACATTTTACTATGGTGACTGAGGAGTAGACATATTACTATGGTGACTGAGTAGACATATTACTATGGTGACTGAGTAGACATATTACTATGGTGACTGAGGAGTAGACATATTACTATGGTGACTGAGTAGACATATTACTATGGTGACTGAGTAGACATATTACTATGGTGACTGAGTAGACATATTACTATGGTGACTGAGGAGTAGACATATTACTATGGTGACTGAGGAGTAGACATATTGTTATGGGGACTGAGGAGTAGACATATTACTATGGTGACTGAGAAGTAGACACATTCCTATGGTGACTGAGGAGTAGACACATTCCTATGGTGACTGAGGAGTAGACATATTACTATGGTGACTGAGAAGTAGACATTTTACTATGGTGACTGAGGAGTAGACATTTTACTATGGGGATTGAGAAGTAGACATATTACTATGGTGACTGAGTAGACATATTACTATGGTGACTGAGGAGTAGACATATTACTATGGTGACTGAGTAGACATATTACTATGGTGACTGAGTAGACATATTACTATGGTGACTGAGTAGACATATTACTATGGTGACTGAGGAGTAGACATATTACTATGGTGACTGAGGAGTAGACATATTACTATGGTTACTGAGGAGTAGACATATTCCTATGGTGACTGAGGAGTAGACATATTCCTATGGTGACTGAGTAGACATATTACTATGGTGACTGAGTAGACATATTCCTATGGTGACTGAGTAGACATATTACTATGGTGACTGAGAAGTAGACATATTACTATGGTGACTGAGGAGTAGACATATTACTATGGTGACTGAGGAGTAGACATATTACTATGGTGACTGAGGAGTAGACATATTACTATGGTGACTGAGGAGTAGACATATTACTATGGTGACTGAGGAGTAGACATATTACTATGGTGACTGAGGAGTAGACATATTACTA
>NC_052321.1:5946557-6168504 GCF_016432855.1 Salvelinus namaycush
CTATGTTCCAGAACACAAAGAAACAGGGCTACGTTCCAGAACACAAAGAAACAGGGCTACGTTCCAGAACACAAAGAAAAAGAACACAAGGTTGATTGAGAAAAGAAATGCAGAACCTTACACTGACAGAGAGTGAGACAGAGAGATAGAAAGATTGTCCTAGTTGTAACACTTTCTACTCTCCCCTCCATCTCAGGGATTCTATGTTCCACTGTGCATAACATGAACAGGAAAGTATCAAGAACCTCCAAAAGTATCCCTCAACATCCTTCTTCTATGTTCTTTGCCCTGGGCCTGAGGGAAGCTCTGTAAATCCCATATCTTTTTCTATATGGTTGCAGTTGAAAAGGGTCGGCCTTCAACAGCCAGACTTGGAGTATGACTGATTATGTAAGTGGACAAAGAGGCAATTCCTCAAGTCGCTCCTTGTTTTTCTTCATGTTTCAACCCTTGGCACTTCAATGATCAAGACTGTTGACCATGAAGGCAATGATTGATTTGCAAGTGTCAAAAGACACAGATAAGGAAGAGTGTGTGTGTGTGTGTGTGTGTGTGTGTGTGTGTGTGTGTGTGTGTGTGTGTGTGTGTGTGTGTGTGTGTGTGTGTGTGTGTGTGTGTGTGTGTGTGTGTGTGTGTGTGTGTGTGTGTGTGTGTGTGTGTGTGTGTGTGTGTGTGTGCGTGCGAGCGCACGCACGCACACACACACACACACACACACACACACACACACACACACACACACACACACACACACACACACACACACACACACACACACACACACACACACACACATAAATATATATATACCCAGCCTGGTCTTTTTTTTTTTTTTAACAAGGAGACTAATCACAGCCTCAAATATCCTTTGGAGCTGACTTGTTCGACCGAGCACCCTCACCTCTGTGCACTTCTAACCCCCTGTTTTCTACACCCACCCCTCGGCAAGCTCCACACAACTAAACCCATGTCATCCCTGCTTGTCTGTCTATCTTCTATCCTTTCCACTAATGTTTGTTCTTAACCAGGCCCCCTATGCCCATATATCCACATTTCCCAACGGGCAGTAGTCAAGGGAGTCCAAGTGAGATCAAAGCCCCCTGTCGAGGTCCCGACTATGGGGCCCAGGTCATAAGTAGAGCCCTTGTATACTCAAGAGTAGACGCAGGTTCCCTTCACTAGAACAAACAGAAGGGCTGCTTACATTGCCCCATCCATTACCCTTATCTCCTCTGAGTCATGTTCGGGCAATTTGTAATCTTTAAAAAAAAAAAAAAAACGACCCCTCCTATTTGATTGGATTTGGGGCCGGATAAATAGGCCTACCTTTTGAGGCTTGGAGGTAGTGAGCAACCTCAGTGGGTCATCCAGGATCATTCCCAGGTAGGTATGACCTACCCTTGTCATTGTCATTGGCAAGAAAGCTAGGCAATATTTGTTTCGAGGTGATTCCCTTGAGCCAGGGCAAACCACTCTTCAGGCTAATACCAGGCATTCTAAGATAGCGTACTCCTTCTTCCTATCAGAGGAAACTTCTAGGGCTAATCCATCTTGGAGAGAAACTTTTGACTTGCTCTTTGACTTGATAAATAGGCAAAGTAGTGTACAAACGCTTGAATGTTTGACAGATTGAAAAGGACTCACAGACTTCTGTTGGATGCTTCCTTTTTATTTAATTTTTATTTAGCCTTTCACTGTGGATTCCATGAGTTTCAAAGAAAAGGAATTGCCCAGAGTATACTTTATATTCCGATATTACAATTCTCGTGCAAATCTTCAAACGTTTGTTTTTATTTAGAGACTGATGGAATTCCACTCTGAAAGACCAAGGACCCTTTTTATTTTCCAAACGTTCGGACACGGAAACTGCCTTGTTACCCATTGGCCATTACCTAAGAGCATCCACCATCCATCGGTATTCCCGTAAAAACAAACATGGCCGCTCAACACAATGATGGAGCACATGTTGAAAAGGCAGGTCAGGAACCCCCGAGAAGTAAACTTGGAGAGATTAGACATAGATTTAAGTGTTTATTTTTCACAACTGGACAGATACTGACCATCTAATCTACGGCAGCTGCAATGACTTGGGTTTCTGTTTACTTATGAAATTAGGAACACTCAATTAGCAAGAAGGAGTATTTAAAGATTAGGGACCTCAGGGTCAAACTGAATTACTGTTAGGATAAGAATTTATCATCCAATGGGGTGGGCGACAAATGCTGTTGGTTTTGTAATGAAAAAATGGGTTGGTTTACTAGGCAGCAGCGTGCACATGGCGGCACAAATAATGTATAACAAATACCAGGCGAGTTTGAGAGAAAGATCATCATCAAGCTATCATGATTTTAGGGAATATCCATCCTGTTAAAGACACTACACACTACCCTGATAAGATTAGTACTATCTTCTCATCTTTACAGAACATTGTTTTAAATGGATAGCAGGGTAACATTTCTTTAGTAACACTGTAATTACTAGGCTATATTTTCACAAAACTGAAATCCAAAATAGAAATCAAACTGGATGGTCTTCAGAGATAGATGGGAGGGGTTGGTGTTAGCTGATGGATGGGATGTAAAACAAACAAAGATAACTTTTGTAAAATACATTGTGTCTGTAAAATGTATATAGTATGTATAAGCAGGAAGTAGAAGCCTTGGTGCTGTTGTCCATTAGTTTACTCCAATTAGGGGAGGGGTGGCAGGGTTAGTGGAACATAATTAAGTAAATATATATTTAAAATATATGTACATATATACAGTACCGGTCAACGGTTTTAGAACACCTACTGATTCAAGGGTTTTTCTTCATTTTAACTATTTTCTACATTGTAGAATAGAAGTGAAGACATCAACACTATGAAGTAACACAAATGGAATCATGTAGTAACCAAAAAAGTGTTAAACAAATCAAAATATATTTGATATTTGATATTGTTTAAATAGCCACCCTTTGCCTTGATGACAGCTTTGAAAACAAACTCTTGGCATTCTCTCAACCAGCTTCACCTGGAAAGCTTTTCCAACAGTCTTGAAGGAGTTCCCACATATGCTGAGCACTTGTTGGTTGCTTTTCCTTCACTCTGCAGTCCGACTCATCCCTAACCATTTCAATATGGTTGAGGGGTGGGGGATTGTGGAGGCCAGGTCATCTGATGCAGCACTCCATCACTCTCCTTCTTGGTCAAATAGCCCTTACACAGCCTGGAGGTATGTTGGGTCATTGTCCTGTTGAAAAACAAATGATAGTCACACTAAGACAAAACCAGATGGGACGGCGTATCAGTGCAGCATGCTGTGGAGCGATGCTGGTTAAGTGTGCCTTGAATTCTAAATAAATCACAGACAGTGACACCAAGAAAGCACCCCCACGCCATAACACCTCCTCCTCCATGCTTTACGGTGGGAAATACGCATGCAGAGATCATCCGTTCACCCACACCGTGTCTCACAAAGACACGACGGTTGGAACCAAAAATCGCCAATTTGGACTCCAGACCAAAGGACAAATTTCCACCGGTCTAATGTCTATTTCTCATGTTTCTTGGCCCAAGCAAGTCTCTTCTTATTATTGGTGTACTTTAGTAGTGGTTTCTTTGCAGAAATTCCACCATTAAGGCCTGATTCACACAGTCCCCTCTGAACAGTTGATGTTGAGATGTGTCTGTTACTTGAACTCTGTGAAGCATTTATTTGGGCTGCATTTTCTGAGGCTGGTAACTCCAATGAACTTATCCTCTGCAACAGAAGTAACTCTGGGTCTTCCATTCCTGTGGCGGTCCTCATGAGAGCCAGTTCCATCATAGCGCTTGATGGTTTTTGTGACTGCACTTGTAGAAACTTTCAAAGTTCTTGAAATTTCCCAGATTGACTGACCTTCTTGTCTTGAAGTAATTACGGACTGTCGTTTTTCTTTGCTAATTTGAGATGTTCTTGCCATAACATGGACTTGGTCTTTTACCAAATAGGGCTATATTCTGTATATCCCCCATACCTTGTCACAACACAACTGATTGGCTCAAATGCATTAAGAAGGAAAGACATTCCACAAATTAACTTTTAAGAAGGCACACCTGTCAATTTAAATGGATTCCAGGTGACTGCCTCATGAAGCTGGTTGAGAGAATGCCAAGAGTTGGCAAAGCTGTCATCAAGGCAAAGGGTGGCTATTTGAAAAATCTCAAATACAAAATATATTTTGATTAGTTTAACACTTTTTTGATTCCATATGTGTTATTTCATAGTTTTAATGTCTTCACTATTATTATAGAACGTAGAAAATAGTAAAAATAAAGAAAAACCCTTGAATGAGTAGGTGTTCTAAAACTTTTGACTGGTAGTGTATACAGTATATATATTTACAAAAACATATATGGAGGTTCGGAAATGATAGACAATTACATTAATGGAAGCTACAATCTATCTGTAGTATTAACTTTTTATGGCTGCAGGGGCAGTATTGAGTAGCTCTGTTTAAGGTGCCCATTTCAAACGGCCTCGTACTCAATTCTTGCTCGTACAATATGCATATTATTGTTATTATTGGATAGAAAACACTCTCTAGTTTCTATAGCCGTTTGAATTATGTCTCTGAGTGGAACAGAACTCATTCTACAGCACTTTTCCTGATATGGTGTGAGATTTCAGACATCTTGGCCCCTGCTCCCAGGTCAGTTCATAAGTCCCTGTGAAGGCTATGATGCTACAAACACTGCCTACGCCTTCCTCTAGATGTCAGTAAGAGGTGACAATTTGAATGGAGTCGATTGCGCAATCAGTGCCTGTATAAAACGACAAAGACCGGATGTACCGTTCTTTTCCTGCTGCGCCTGACGCACGATGTACGTTGGACCTGCTCTCTTTCCAAGCTTGGGTTTAGCCAGTAATATTTCGCCGGTCATGTTTTTACTCGTTATAGGTGTTAAAGACATCATAAGGTAGTTAATTTAAACCGTTTTATAGCAATTTATATCCGTTTAGTGCGATTTTGAGGCAATTCTTGGTGATGCACTTTGAAGCTTTGGGCACGTTTCCAGTACCGGTCGAACGTTAGTGGGCATTTCGACGGACAAGCGGACATCTTTCGACCAAAAGAAGATTAGACCCAAGAAAGGATACATTGCCCAAGATTCTGATGGAAGATCACCTCATAGTAAGAAATATTTAAGATGATAAATCGTTGTTCTGTCGAAAAATTTTAAACGCATATTCCGCCATTTTCTTTGGTATAGCTTCGCTTGGCGAACCCTGTATTGCACAGTAAGGATAATTTTAGAAATGTAATTCAGCGATTGCATTAAGAACTAATTTGTCTTTCGATAGCTGTCCAACTTATATTTTTTTAGTCAAGTTTATGAATAGTTAATCATGAGACAAGATCACTGTCAAATATGGCGCCCGACATTTTCAGGCTAGTTTTGCTAGTTTTGTCATTGTATAACCACGGTTTTTTGTGGCTAAATATGCACATTTTCGAACAAACTCTATATGTATGTTGTAATATGATGTTACAGGAGTGTCATCGGAAGAATTCTGAGAAGGTTAGTGAAAAAATTAATATATTTTGGCGATGATTACGTTATCGCTCTCTTTGGCTTGAATCGATGCTCTGGTAACGTTTGCACATGTGGTATGCTAATATAACGATTTATTGTGTTTTCGCTGTAAAACACTTAGAACATCTGAAATATTGTCTGAATTCACAAGATCTGTGTCCTTCCATTGCTGTGAGCTGTGTATTTTTAAGAAATGTTTTATGATTAGTAATTAGGTAATACACGTTGCTCTGTGTATTTATTCTAGTCGAGTTGTGATGGTGGGTGCAATTGTAAACTATGATTTATACCTGAAATATGCACATTTTTCTAACAAAACCTATCCTATACAATAAATATGTTATCAGACTGTCATCTGATGAGGTTTTTTCTTGGTTAGTGGCTATCAATATCTTTATTTGGCCGAATTGGTGATAGCTACAGGTGGAGAGAGAAAATGGTGGACAAAGAAAAATGGTGTCTTTTGCTAACGTGGTTAGCTAATAGATTTACATATTTTGTCTTCCCTGTAAAACATTTTAAAAATCTGAAATGGTGGCTTTATTCACAAGATCTGTATCTTTCATTTGGTGTCTTGGACTTGTGATTTAATGATATTTAGATGCTACTATTTAATTGTGACGCTATGCTAGCGATGCTAATCAGTGTGGGGGGGGTGGGGGATGTTGTCATAGGTGTACCGACCTCGGGCTTGCAGCCATAAGAGGTTTTAAAGCTCATCTACCCCCTGAATACAGAACCCACATATAGATCATACCATTAGCACAAATGATTGAATCTTGATCTCAACCTTATCCTATAGAAGTTGAACGGCAGACCTGACCTTGGATCAGCACTTAAAACATCATCAGCGTTCACTCTTCCCTGTGATGTTTTCAGAGTGGTGGAGGTCAAAGGTTAAGACAGGCCCTGTAATTTTCTATTTTCTGAACCAAGGCTGCTCCTGTTGCTGAAGATACTGCTTATGCAGTCTGTTTGCAAAGAACAAAACAAAGTGTTGGTTTCTCATGCAAAGGCTCCATCTCTCCAGTCCCTTCTGGGTAGTCCTCCCCAAATGGCTCACTGTTTTGTTCAAGTACGCCAACTTCTTACACAATATCTATTGTATTTGTTGATGAAGGGAAACCATACTGTATACATTTATTTTTCAAAAGCCAGTGGAAGGTGGGCGAGGAGTCAAGATGGAAAAACACTGCTATCTAAATGAAAAATGCCTGGGCTTCTGAAAGATGTAAATTACCACCCCACCCCCCCCTCCCAAAAGCAAACTGTAGAGAAACAAAATCAAAGAGGAGTGTCTCTGCATTGCATTGGACTTTTGTCTCATGTTGAGCAACAACAAAAAACTCAGATAGAATGAAGCATTGTAATTGCATCCAGAAAACAAATCAAAATTTGTGCGTTTGTGAGTGCTGGCTTTTGCAAGGCTTTTGGGGACAAGATTCCCCTATCATTTTATTGTCCCATTTTCTTGGTTTCAGTGTTAATTTTGTCAACAATAGCTATGATGAAAAATATTTGTCAATGACCTATTTTTCCTGTCGAAACTAATGACGATAATGGGACGACATGCCATGAAAAAAACAATAACTGTTACGAATTATTTTCCACCTTTCGGTTAGTGGCCCAACAACACTAGGCTACCTGCCGCCCCACATCAAATGTAACTAACCTCAACTAGAAACAATAATGTTTACACTCTCTTACTTTCATGTTGGCTATTTTGCAATGTGCTCCCGAGTAGCGCAGTGGTCTAAGGCACTGCAACTCAGTGCTAGAGGCATCACTACAGACCATGGTTTGATTCCAGGCTGTATCACAACCAGCTGTGTTTGGGAGTCCTGTAGGGCGGCGCACAATTGGCCCGGTGTCGTTATGGTTTGGCCAGGGTAGGCCTACATTGTAACTAAGAATTTGTTCTTAACCGACTTGTTAAATAAATAAAATAAAAATTAGCACTGTTATTCATCTGTGTTGTCGCTGTCCCGGTTACTGCTTTTTACTCACTATTAAGTGTACAGTAATAATTCTGGCATTGTTGGAAAGCTCACATTCTCCCCCTTTTAAGGGAATCCCTGTCATTTACTCTGATCCCAATGTTATGATTGGGAGAAAAGAGCTTTATGCCTAAATTGCTTAACCTGTAGCCAAGGCTTTGCAGTCTATATGGTAAATCACGGCTGGCATTGATTACAGTCTGTCACAATAGCAATGTGGCAGCTACAGTACCTTCAGAAAGTATTCACACCCCTTGACTTTTTCCACAACAAATGTCAGATTTTTTTCTTCCACTTTGACAATAGAGTATTTTGTGTAGACTATTGAAAAAAATTATAATGAAATCCATTTTAAATCCATCTAACATTGTGTTGTGTTACAAGGTGGTATTAAAATGGATTTCATTGCAATTTTTTGTCAATTATTGTCATTTTTTTCGACAGGAAAAATAGGTAATTGAGTAATATTTTTCATCATAGTTATTGTTGGCAAAATTAACACTGGAATCAAGAAAACAGGACAATAAATTTATAGCGGAATCTTGTCCTCAAAAGCCCTGGAAAAGCTAGCTGTCATGGCCGTTAAAAGAAGAGGACCAAGGATGCAGCGTCGTGAGCGGACATTTTCTATTATTATAAAAATGACACCGAACAAAAACAATAAACACTACAAAACAAACCGTGAATCTAAAGGCTATGTGCCCTAAACAAAGACAACTTCCCACAAAGACAGGTGGAAAAAAGGGATACCTAAGTATGGTTCTCAATCAGAGACAACGATAGAAAGCTGCCTCTGATTGAGAACCACACCCGGCCAAACACAAAGAAATAGAAAACATAGAAATAAAGAAACTAGAATGACCACCCTAGTCACACCCTGGCCTAACCAAAATAGAGAATAAAAGCCTCTCTATGACCAGGGCGTGACACTAGCACTCACACAAACGCACAAAATTTGATTGCAGATTAAAAATAAACGTTTTCTTCACAAACAAAATAACTACCAATTGGATACCACGAAATTGGGGAGAAAAAAGGTAAAAGTAAAAAAAATTATAATAATACTGTAATTTCAAAGTAAAAGAAAAAATCGAACATTGGTTGTGTAGAAATTCAAGGGGTGTGAATACTTTCTGAAGGTACTGTAGCTGCCACATTGCTATTGTGGCAGACTGTAACCAATGCATTCAGATAGCCTTGGCCAACTAGGCCTACTATACAGTATGTATACCCATCCAGCTTATACATACTGTATACATTTTACGGACACAATCTATTTTAGAGTAGTTATCTTTCGTTTTGATTTTAATCCCATCCTTCAGCTAACACCAACCCCTCCCATTTATCTCTGAAGACCATCCAGTTTGATTTCTATATTAGATTTCAGTTTTGTTAATGTAGCCTAGTAATTACAGTGTTACCAAACAAATGTTACCCTGCTATCCATTTAAAACAATGTTCTGTAAAGATGAGAAGATAGTACTAATCTTATCAGGGTAGTGATGCGTGTGTAGTGTCTTTAACGAGGTGGATATTCCCTAAATTCACCATAGCTTGATCATGATCTTTCTCTCAAACTTCCTGAAAACACTGTATATGTAAAAGACAACAAAATATTTTTAACACTAAGACTAAATCTAAAAAAGCTTCCAAAAGGAAAACTGCTTGACTCTTTATTCATACCTATCAAGAAAGCATCATCTCTCACAACCACCCGAGGTCTCTCACAACCACCCGGGGTTCTCTCACAACCACCCGAGGTCTCTCACAACCACCCGGGGTTCTCTCACAACCACCCGAGGTTCTCTCACAACCACCCGAGGTTCTCTCACAACCACCCGAGGTTCTCTCACAACCACCCGGGGTTCTCTCACAACCACCCGAGGTTCTCTCACAACCACCCGAGGTTCTCTCACAACCACCCGAGGTTCTCTCACGACATTGTGTTCTCTTACAACCACCCGAGGTTCTCTCACAACCACCCGGGGTTCTCTCACAACCACCCGAGGTTCTCTCACAACCACCCGAGGTTCTCTCACAACCACCCGAGGTTCTCTCACGACATTGTGTTCTCTTACAACCACCCGAGGTTGTCTCACGACATTGTGTTCTCTTACAACCACCCGAGGTTCTCTCACGACATTGTGTTCTCTTACAACCACCCGAGGTTGTCTCACGACATTGTGTTCTCTTACAACCACCCGAGGTTGTCTCACGACATTGTGTTCTCTTACAACCACCCGAGGTTCTCTCACGACATTGTGTTCTCTTACAACCACCCGAGGTTCTCTCACGACATTGTGTTCTCTTACAACCACCCGAGGTTGTCTCACAACATTGTGTTCTCTCACAACCACCGAGCCCAGAACGTCATTGTAAAACATCTGTGTGTAGTCTCATGTTCTGGTAAGAGGTAGAGTGGCTACCATCACTGCATCCTAATGATCCCATCCAGATGTCCCAAGTAGCAATGAAGGAACTGTACCACCGTTTTATTACTCGCACAATAACACTTCTGCCACCAGAACTATTCATCCCTTTATTGCTCTCAGCACTCACAGTGAATAGTTAACTAAACATATAGGTGGAGAGAAAATCCCCAAAATACAATTCTTCCTGATCAGTCAGTGCCTGTCTTTTAACAGTTTTAAATATGGTTTGGCGGACTGTCAGGTTCTGTGGCTATATCCATATATACACACACTCATAATGTTGCAGATTGAACATAATTCATGAAATGTCTTTAGTCAACACTCTGAACTTTGACCATTCAGAGCATTTTGCTACCCTTTCACGGTTTGGGAGCCACCAAGGATGTCTCACTCCTCATAGAAAAGTTTTCCACCAACAGTGTAGAGGCCGACTTTCTCTTAAACTCCACGTTGCATTGCTCAGTGAGATAGGATGAAGATAACAAACACCTTCTGGGTCAGTTTGGTGTCCCCTATCCCCCGTCACCAGGTTACCATGGCAGCCTCTAGTTACCATGGCAGACACATAATGCTAATCTTTTGCTTACATGTCAAATAATGAATTCATCACACATGGTTAAACAAATATATGCAGTGCAACTATTCAAGGTAGTAGGTGGTACATGCTTTATGACTACATTATTGGTAGACCGTCAATAAATATTTGCACATGTGGCAGTCAATACATTTTCTCAAGTTTCATTTCTCACTATGGATAATGTCAAAGTGCAGAATACAATGCTTATTTCTGTTATTGCTCCAAAGCTTTTAAATACTTTCCTGGCTTTATGTTCTGGTGTCCATGTTGATATTCAGTTCAACCATGTGTGATACATGTTACATTAGATGAGGGAGTAACAATGCTTATTGTATATTGCAGTTGACTTCTTAGGGTCATTCTACGAATACAGTGCCAATAGGGTAGTGTAATTTTGTCAAATTTTAACATTACGTAATAAAGAGCCCCTGTTAAACAAACCCATCTCAAAAGGTTATATTAATAAAAATTACTTCAAAGTGACTATAAACATGACTGATTTGAATGTAACAGTGTTAACAATTTCATCTTAACACCTTTTACTGCAGTGGGCTAAATCAGGGTTAAATTTTGAGTTTCCATCCCAATATTACACATTATATACATCACAGAAGACAGATTTGTTGTAAAAAAACAACGTTTTTATCTTTAAAATATTAATAACATTCCACCCATGAGGCCAAAAGAGGGCGCTTTTGGTAATTGACTGCTGGAAAGGGATACATCAGCCATTACTACCATTGTGACAGGGGGAATGGAAGATTGTTGTGTGCAACAGAGAGGGGAAATTGAAAGCAAGCTTAACAACAATATCTGAACTTGTTAAAACATTTCTAGCTTGTATATCTATGGGTAACAGGTCTGACATATTATGCACAAGACACTTCGTTTTAGCACAAAACACCAGAAAGAGAACAACTTGCTCACCTGCTTTTACACTATGATTTGAATATTTGATGTTCAATGTTTCTTTTACAAATTATTTAAAAGGAATAGTTCTACCATTATAAAAAATAACAGATCAGTTCACGTTGAAGTGATACTTCGGTATTTCGGTAAATCTCCTTCCCCAGAGTCGGATGAACTTGTGGATAAAATGTTTATGTTTCTGTGTCCAGTATGAAGGAAGTTACAGATGTGGGATTTTCATTTGATCACTTTGTGGCAGATTTTTTTCTGCACTGCAGGAAACACCATAAAAAATGTTTAAAAAAAGTTTACATTTATTTAACTAGGGAAGTCAGTTAAGACCATATTCTTAATTACATTAACTACACCGGCAAAACCCGGAAGACGCTGGGACAATTGTGCGCCGCCCTATGGAACTCCCAATCACAGGCAGTTGTGATACAGCCTGGAATCGAACCAGGGTGTCTGTAGTGACACCTCCAGCACTGAGATGCAGTGCCTTAGACCACTGCGCCACTCGGGAGGAAACACAAACTTGTAGTGTATTCAAGGTTTAAAAAGGCTTCTAAAGTTGTATCAACCCCTTGATTTCTGAACATAACGCACCAACCAAATGGAGGTTTTTGGATATAAAAATAATATTTATCGAACAAAAGGAACATTTATTGTGTAACTGGGAGTCTCGTGAGTGCAAACATCCGAAGATCATCAAAGGTAAGCGATTAATTTTTTTGCTTTTCTGACTTTCGTGACCAATCTACATGCTGCTAGTTGTTCGTAATATTTTGTCTAGTGATCGATAACCTCACAAACGCTTGGATTGCTTTCGCTGTAAAGCATATTTTCAAAATCTGACATGATAGGTGGATTAACAACAAGCTAAGCTGTGTTTTGGTATATTTCACTTGTGATTTCATGAAAATAAATATTTTTAGTCATTTTTTGGGAATTTGGCGCTCTGCAATTCAGCGGTTGTTTACGAAAATGATCCCGTTAAAGGGATCCGTGTGCCAAGAATCACTCCAACCTAAGTGTATGTAAACTTCCGACTTCAACTGTAACCGCTGCAATGGAGTCAGGCCGCACTTTATTTACCCATTATTCACCAGGACTAACCTCATACAGTACCTTGCTAGTTCCTTTAGCCTGAACCAAAATGTCACTCCCTGACAAGAGTCAAATCAAAGTAATTTGTCACACGCGCTGAATACAACAGGTGTAGACCTTACAGTGAAATGATTACTTACAAGCCCTTACAATGCAGTTTTAAGAAAATACCTACAAAAAGTAAGAGATATGAATAACAAATAATTCAAGAGCAGCAGTAAAATAACAATAGCGGGGTTATATACGGGGGGTACCGGTACAGAGTCAATGTGCAGGAGCACTGGTGTCGAGGTAATTGAGGTAATACAGTATGCACATGTAGGTAGAGTTATTAAAGTGACTATGCATAGATAATAACAGAGAGTAGCAGCAGTGTAGAGGATGGGGGTGCAATTAAAATAGTCTGGATAGCCATTTTGATTAGCTGTTCAGGAGTCTTATGGCTTGGGGGTAGAAGCTTTTGGCACCTAGACTTGGCGCTCCGGTACCGCTTGCCGTACTGTAGCAGAGTGAACAGTCTATAACTAAGGTGGCTAGAGTCTTTGACAATTTCTAGGGCCTTCCTCTGACACCACCTGGTATAGAGGTCCTGGATGGCAGGCAGCTTGGCCCCGGTGATGTACTGGGCCGTACGCACTACCCTCTGAGTGTGTCTCTAGTCAATAGAGTCTCGAAGCCACAAGAGGGTAGAACATTTCAAACTTTGCTCGCAGCAACATTTGGGATAACAATTGTTAGTTTGATCATGTACAATGTAAATTATTTAACTCCTGTATAGGATGTTTTTGTCTGGGGACTCAAGTAGAGCTTTCAAATGTGTGATTCGCTCACGAATTCAGCACAGCTGCAACGTAAGTCTTTCATCTGTTGCAGTGAATCACAGTGGCAATCCATTCACCGCACAGAGCACAAGGTGAGGGGACCCTAAAGAGTCCACACAAGTTACTGGACTCTGTCTGTCGTAGTACAAACCCATGATTTTAATGGGGTTATAATTGGGAACGGGGAGAAGAAATGTAGAGCCGACTGGAGCATAGCCAATAAGGACAATTGTAAATGTGGCAATATCTGGAAGGTGAAGTTACGATGTGTGTGGAGGAGGGAACGAGAATATAGGGAGTTCTATAAGTGCTATTAAGTACATCTAGGATCAATCTCATTAAAAACAGGTCCAATTTCCTTTCTGTAAGACATGGTCTCATTTGAATTGAAGTTACAATTTCTATTGTGTTCCGTTACTATTTGACTGGGCAAATTCTCCTCAAAATATGAAATGAAATGGCCAAGAGAGAATAGCTTTAATAATCTATTAAACACACTAGCTAGCTCTGTCTGGAAAAGCGGTTTGATGGCACTGCAGGTTCTCAATGAGTAATATCACAATATACTGCTCTTCACTATACATGCTTAGGAAAGGCTCTTAAAATGGCTACAGGTAGTTAAACTAAGTCTGTCAGCCAACGATTTGTCACCTTTAATCTTCTCATAAATAAAGTATTATCTCCTATCACCCTTAGCACCGCGTTTCAGCATCTTCCTGTAATGTCCTGACCAGAGTTCTTATGTGTTTTGCTTGTTTAGTGTTGGTCAGGACGTGAGCTGGGTGGGAATTCTATGTTGTGTGTCTAGTTCGTCTGTTTCTATGTTCAGCCTGATATGGTTCTCAATCAGAGACAGCTGTCAATCGTTGTCCCTGATTGAGAATCATATATAGGTGGCTTGTTTTGTGTTGGGGATTGTGGGTGGTTATTTCCTGTCTCTGTGTTTGTGTTCTGCACCAGCTAGGACTGTGACGGTATGTTCTTTTATTTTGTATAGTGTATTGTTTTGTGTTGATTAAATTCATTATGGAAAATTACCACGCTGCGTATTGGTCCTCTGATCCTTCTCGCCTCTCCTCGTCTGAGGAGGAGGACGAAGTAGACTGCCGTTACACTTCCCATCATTCTGAATGACAGAATGTTTTTTTTAAGCCCTTCCAACATTGTAAGCAGATAAAATAGTGCCAAATAGCAACAAAAAAAGATGCATAATAGTCATTAACTCAATCAGGGCAACATCAAGATATTTGTTTCAACTGACCTCCCTGGAGAGGTTGCCAAGGTTGTTATGCGTATGTCTCAGTAAGTCCGGAGTAAAATATATAACGCAACCATAAATGGTGTGACAGTGTTCTGTAACCATTTCAAAATAACTGGCTGTAACGGTACAATACTTTCATCCACATGCTATACTTATATTTATTATTAAAATTCTGAAGAATTATTAGTTAATATTGTGGTATCTATAACCAGTTTTCCCTCCTTATAACCAATGCCACTTAATATAATGTTCACATACCCTACATTACTCATCTCATATGTATATACTGTACTCTATACCATCTACTGCATCTTGCCTATGCCGTTCTTTACCATCACTCATTCATATATATTTATGTACATATTCTTCAACCCTTTACACTTGTGTGTAAAAGGTAGCTGTTGTGAAATTGTTAGGTTAGATTACTCGTTGGTTATTACGGCATTGTCGGAACTAGAAGCACAAGCATTTCGCTACACTCGCATTAACATCTGCTAACCATGTGTATGTGACAAATACATATTGATTTGATTTGATTTGGTGTTCTATATTACTTCAAGTGGTACTCCAGTCTCCTTTTCACCTCAGTTAACACCTGATTTACTTATCAAAAGGCACATCTCAATAGGTGGTCCAGGTAAGTCATGACATAGCACAAGTGGGAGAGGCCTTTTCTCTTTTATTCTCTATTGGTCCTCTATTGATCCTCAAGCAAGATGGAGGCCAATGACATTTCATCAGACCATCAGACCATCTCCTTGAATGCCCTACTCCTTTAAGTTTGCAGTTGTGTCTAAAAAGTATTTATACTTGGCATATCACTTTTCAACTTTAAAAGTTAAAAAATCGCTGGAGGACATCTTTAATGACTCCTGAAGCATGCTAGTCACCTAGAGTGTGGACCAGATTTTCCTCCTCATAGCTTCTGGTATTTGTCACAGATCATGCTTGTTGTGACCTTCCTTCCCTCACACCGTCCCTCTCTGTGGCTACACTTACCACATCAAGTATGTGTCCCACCGCTGACACTTTCTTTTGAATAAGGGTCAAGTAAATTAAAATGCTTTATTTCTTTTCCTTAGGGGCTTCTTCCAACACCATGAAATCTTACATTCACGCTATACTATGGATTCTAGCTACTGAAGGGGATTCTCTTAATAAATAGCTCCTTACATTCATAGCCGTAATTAGTCGTTTCACAAGGGCAATTCTGGGTGACATGCAGCAAATTACTAGTTTGCGAAAATCGACCTGAGGTGACCCTTAACCAGAATTTCAATGTCACACTGTAATAGGGAAATAATTCAAGAAATACACTACTGTTCAAGTTTTCTTCGACGCAAAGCTCCATTTTACAGAGGAGGACTTTTTACATTGCCCTCTCTCATTTCCACACAGATTCCCAAGGGAAACATGAATAACTATACACTATACATGTTACGTAGGTCCATAGGACAAAGTGCACTCCAATTGGATGGTGGCTGGACACTTAACCCATTTAGGTCTCCCTGCAAATTACTTTTTTTAAAGTGTTCCCCAATCAGTGCCATTTCTTCAATTTGCTGTGTTTAGGTACACATTGAGCTATAACCAATCATGAACCATCTATGAAGTTGTAACCTCATTTTGTTCACCGGTATTGTCACATGCTGTGCTTGGACTTTGTGTTTTGACAGTAGCCACAACATGTGGTAATATTTAACACAATATTTTTAAGAGCACTTAAGATATGTTTTAAGAAGCAAGAAGTGGACAGTAACTAAACTCAGCAAAAAAAAGAAACGTCCTCTCACTGTCAACTGCGTTTATTTTCAGCAAACTTAACATGTGTAAATATTTGTATGAACATAACAAGATTCAACAACTGAGACATAAACTGAACAAATTCCGAAGACATGTGACTAACAGAAATTGAATAACGTGTCCCTGAACAAAGGGGGGGGTCAAAATCAAAAGTAACAGACAGTATCTGAAACCAAGATGGCGTAGCAGTCAGACGTCTTTGTCCTGTCGTGTCCCTTGTATATATCTTTTTACATCTTTTTCTTCGCATATCTTTTAAAAAGTTTTCCTAAACTTCAACTTCTAAATACTCTCCTGCAACCCGCTTCACCCAATGTGGCGTGGATCTGCTTTTTTCTAAAGTATTTCTATTTACTTTGGATCTTGAATCCCTCAACTGAAGCTAGCCAGCTAACTAGCTACCAGCTATCAGTCAGCAAACCATTGCTAGTGGTCATCAGCTAACCTTTAGCTCGGAAAGCTCTCGCCAGTTCGAACAATGTGACTCAAACCAGAGCATAACGGACCTATTTCTCTCCATATCCCCGGATTCCTACCGCAAACTCTGAACATTTTCATCTGGATCTTCGCAACTAGCTAACCGCAATCCCGGGTGACCACTCCTGGCTAGCGTTTCCATTCCGGAACAAGCACCAATTAGCCTGAAGCTAGCCCGGCCAGGGCTCCTGTGCTATCACCGAAGCCCACTCCTGGGCTACAATATTCGGACCCCTTCTACTGCCGGTACGGGGCACGGAACCCCGCCGATCCTCTACGACTGGAATACCGACATAATCTGCCCGGGGATTCCAACAGGCCCCTCAGGCGCGACGCTCGCTGAAGGCCCATTCTGCTAACCTACTAGGCCTGCTAGCTACCTAGAGCTACTTGGAACCCTACTAATTCCACAACTGGTCTATCGACGTCACCGCACGATGAGGCAAAAACAGACTTACCCCCATCTGCTAACTGCTAGCTTGCTTGCCCTGGTCTGATAACTGCTAACGTTAGCTTGCCTGCCCCGGTCTGCTAACTGCTAGCCCCTGCTAACTGCTTGCTTGCTAACCCGGACTGCTAACTGCTAGCTTGCCAGCCCCGGTCTGCTAACTGCTAGCTTGTTTAGCCCCGGCCTACTAACTGTTAGCTTGTTAGCATCGGCCTGCTAACTGTCTGAATCGCCGTGTCCCCAGTCAGCCCAACCACTCACTGGACCCATATGTTCACTTGGCTACGCATGCCTCTCTCTAATATCAATATGCCTCGTCCATTACTGGTTAGTGATTACTGTCTTATTTCACTGTAGAGCCTCTAGCCCAGCTCAATATGCCTTAACCGACCATGTTGTTCCACCTCCTACATATGCGATGACATCACCTGGTTTAAACGTCTCTAGAGACTATATCTCTCTCATCATTACTCAATGCCTAGGTTAACCTCCAATGTACTCACATCCTACCTTACCTTTGTCTGTACACTATGCCTTGAATCAATGCTATCGTGCCCAGAAACCTGCTCCTTTTACTCTCTGTTCCGAACGTGCTAGACGGCCAGTTCGTATAGCCTTTAGCCGTACCCTTATCCTACTTCTCCTCTGTTCCTCTGGTGATGTAGAGGTTAATCCAGGTCCTGCAGTGCCTAGCTCCACTCCCACTCCCCAGGTGCTCTCATTTGTTGACTTCTGTAACCGTAAAAGCCTTGGTTTCATGCATGTTAACATTAGAAGCCTACTCCCTAAGTTTGATTTACTCACTGCTTTAGCACACTCTGCCAACCCGGATGTCTTAGCCGTGTCTGAATCCTGGCTTGGGAAAACCACCAAAAACCCTGAAATCTCCATCGCTAACTATAACATTTTCTGCCAAGATAGAACTGCCGGTGTTGGGGGCGGTGTTGCAATCTACTGCAAAGATAGCCTGCAGAGTTCTGTATTACTATCCAAGTCTGTACCCAAACAATTCGAGCTTCTACTTCTAAAAATGCACCTTTCCAGAAACAAGTCTCTCACTGTTGCCGCTTGCTATAGACCTCCCTCTGCCCCCAGCTGTGCCCTCGATACCATATGTGAATTGATTGCTCCCCATCTATCTTCTGAGCTCGTGCTACTAGGTGCCCTAAACTGGGACATGCTTAACAGCCCGGCCATCCTACAATCTAAGTTTGATGCCCTCAATCTCACACAAATTATCAATGAACCTACCAGGTACAACCCCAAATCCGTTAACACGGGCACCCTCATAGATGTCATCCTAACTAACTCGCCCTCCAAATACACCTCTGCTGTTTTCAATCAAGATCTCAGCGATCACTGCCTCATTGCCTGCATCCGTAATGGGTCTGCGACCAAACGACCACCCCTCATCACTGTCAAATGCTCCCTAAAACACTTCTGTGAGCAGGCCTTTCTAATCGACCTGGCCTGGGTATCCTGTAATGACATTGACCTCATCCCGTCAGTAGATGATGCCTGGCTATTCTTTAAAAGTGCCTTCCTCACCATCTTAAATAAGCATGCCCCGTTCAAAAAATGTAGAACTAGGAATAGATATAGTACTTGGTTCACTCCAGACCTGTCTGCCATTAAACAGCACAAAAACATCCTGTGGCGTTCTGCATTAGCATCGAATAGCCCCCGTGATATGCAACTTTTCAGGGAAGTTAGGAACAAATATACACAGGCAGTTAGGAAAGCTAAGGCTAGCTTTTTCAAACAGAAATTTGTATCCTGTAGTACTAACTCAAAAAAGTTCTGGGACACTGTAAAGTCCATGGAGAATAAGAGCACCTCCTCCCAGCTGCCCACTGCTCTGAGGCTAGGAAACACTGTCACCACTGATAAATCCACTATAATTGAGAATTTCAATAAGCATTTCTCTACGGCTGGCCATGCTTTCCACCTGGCTACCCCTACCCCGGTCAACTGCCCGGCACCCTCCACAGCAACCCGCCAATGCCCCCACCATTTCTCCTTCACCCAAATCCAGATAGCTGATGTTCTGAAAGAGCTGCAAAATCTGGACCCCTACAAATCAGCCGGGCTAGACAATCTGGACCCTCTTTTTCTAAAATGATCTGCCGAAATTGTTGCAACCCCTATTACTAGCCTGTTCAACCTCTCTTTCGTATCGTCTGAGATTCCCAAAGATTGGAAAACTGCCGCGGTCATCCCCCTCTTCAAAGGGGGTGACACTCTAGACCCAAACTGCTACAGATCTATATCTATCCTACCCTGTCTTTCTAAGGTCTTCGAAAGCCAAGTTAACAAACAGATTACCGACCATTTCGAATCCCACCGTAACTTCTCTGCTATGCAATCTGCTTTCAGGGCTGGTCATGGGTGCATCTCAGCCACGCTCAAGGTCCTAAACAACATCATAACCGCCATCGATAAGAGATATTACTGTGCAGCCGTATTCATCGACCTGGCCAAGGCTTTCGACTCTGTCAATCACCACATTCTTAATGGCAGACTCGACAGCCTTGGTTTCTCAAATGATTGCCTCGCCTGGTTTACCAACTACTACTCTGATAGAGTTCAGTGTGTCAAATCGGAGGCCCTGTTGTCCGGACCTCTGGCAGTCTCTATGGGGATGCCACAGGGTTCCATCCTTGGGCCGACTCTCTTCTCTGTATACATCAATGATGTTGCTCTTGCTGCTGGTGATTCTCTGATACGCCTCTACACAGACGACACCATTCTGTATACTTCTGGCCCCTCTTTGGACACTGTGTTAACTAACCTCCAGACGGGCTTCAATGCCATACAACTCTCCTTCCGTGGCCTCCAACTGCTCTTAAATGCAAGTAAAACTAAATGCATGCTATTCAACCGATCACTGCCCGCACCTGCTCACCCGTCCAGTATCACTACTCTGGACGGCTCTGACTTAGAATACGTGGACAACTACAAATACCTAGGTGTCTGGTTAGATTGTAAACTCTCCTTCCAGACTCACATTAAGCATCTCCAATCCAAAATTAAATCTAGAATCTGCTTCCTATATCGCAACAAAGCATCTTTCACTCATGCTGGATCGGTAGGGATAGGCGTCTCACAGTACGGACATTGCAATTTATTGCCCTGGCCACATCTGCAGTCCTCATGCCTCCTTGCAGCATTCCTAAGGCACGTTCACGCAGATGAGCAGGGACCCTGGACATCTTTCTTTTGGTGTTTTTCAGAGTCAGTAGAAAGGCCTCTTTAGTGTCCTAAGTTTTCATAACTGTGACCTTAATTGCCTACCGTCTGTAAGCTGTTAGTGTCTTAACGACCGTTTCACAGGTGCATGTGAATTAATTGTTTATGGTTCATTGAACAAGCATGGGAAACAGTGTTTAAACCCTTTACAATGAAAATCTGTGAAGTTATTTGGATTTTTACGAATTATCTTTGAAAGACAGGGTACTGAAAAAGGGATGTTTCTTTTTTTGCTGAGTTTATGTCTGATCAAAGGAAGGTAAACACAAAACAAATAATTGCTCTTTGCAAATCAACAAACTTGACCTCAACGAAAATTGCCACCAAATCTCCTCATCCCCATGCCACTCACTTTTCCTATACACTCCAGCCATACAGTCATTCAACATGGTTGCCTCTTATACTCAGCAAACATGATTCAAAGGCTTTGATATCTGCTACAACAACACAGTGACCTCAAGTGCAACATGATAAATCCATTCTCGGCAAAGGAAACTTTTTTTATTTTCTTCATCAGACCAGAAGCAGTGGCTGAGGGGTCTATGGCCTTGCAGTAGCAAAGAGCATGTCAATCTCTCTGGATGCTGGCTGTGAATTTCCGCTCATGTTTTCACTTTAAACAAAATGGTTGGTGATTTACAGTGCAGGGTCTCACAGTGCGGAAAGCTTATTTGAAACAGAATCTTCCAAGGATAAATAATGGGTGTGTATTGGGATAGAAATAACAAATCGGGAAGAAATTCTCTAGTCATCGGCCTCTGTTGACTCAAATCCCAATTTCAGTTCACGTTCCAGTAATGGCCCCAAAGTTTGAACTGTACCGTGACTTATTCAACATTTTGTTGTGTTACAGTCTGAATTCAAAATGGATTCAATCGATTTTTCACTCATCTACACACCTCATAATGGCAAAGTGAAAATATGTTTTTAGAAATGTTATCAAAATGTATTAAAAAATATGAAATACAGAAATCTCATTTACTTAAGTATTCACACCCCTGAGTCAATACTTTGTAGAAGCCCCTTTGGCGGTGATTACAGCTTTGAGTCGTCTTGGGTATGTCTGCATCAGCTTTGCACATCTGGATTTGAGGATTCTCTCCCATTCTTAGTTTTCTCAGTCTCTGTTTAGTTAGATGGGGAGCGGCTGTAACCAGTAATCTTGAAGTCTTTCCATAGATTTTAAATGGGATTCAAGTCGGGGCTTTGGCTGGGCCAGTCAAGGACTTTCACATTCTTGTTCTGAAGCCATTCCAGCATTTTATACCCTTCCCCAGATACATGCCTCATCGCAATTATATCTCAGAGATCTACGTACAGTTCAAACTTGATGATTGAGTTGGAGTCGTGTGTGGCCACGCAGTCATGGGTGAACAGGTAGTACTGGAGGGGGCTGAGAACGCATCCTTGTGGGACGCCTGTGTTGAGGATCAGCGAAGTGGAGGTGTTGTTTCCTACCTTCACCACCTGGGGGTCGGCCCGTCAGGCAGTCCAGAACCTGTTTCACAGGATGGGGTTCCAACCCAGGGCCCCGAGCTTAATGATGAGCTTGGAGGGTACTATGGTGTTGAATGCTGAACTATAGTCAATGAACAGCATTCTTACGTACTGCAGGTATTCCTTTTGTCCAGATGGGATAGGGCAGTTTACAGTGCGATGGGGATTGCATCGTCTGTGGATCTATTGGGGTGATAAGCAAATTGAAGTGCGTGTCAGGGTGTCAGGAAAAGTAGAGATGGTATGATCCTTAACTAGCCTCTCAAAGCACGTCATAATGACAGAAGTGAGTGCTACGGGGCGAAAGTAATTCAGGTCAGTTACCTTTGCTTTCTTGGATACAGGAACAATGGTGGACATCTTGAAGCAAGTGAGGACAGCAGACTGGGATAGAGAGAGATTGACAAACAACAAACAACTTGTAAAACCCTCTGTCAATGGAACCTTGTAAAACCCTCTGTCAATGGAACCTTGTAAAACCCTCTGTCAATGGAACCTTGTAAAACCCTCTGTCAATGGAACCTTGTAAAACCCTCTGTCAATGGAACCTTGTAAAACCCTCTGTCAATGGAACCTTGTAAAACCCTCTGTCAATGGAACCTTGTAAAACCCTCTGTCAATGGAACCTTGTAAAACCCTCTGTCAACGGAACCTTGTAAAACCCTCTGTCAACGGAACCTTGTAAAACCCTCTGTCAACGGAACCTTGTAAAACCCTCTGTCAATGGAACCTTGTAAAACCCTCTGTCAATGGAACCTTGTAAAACCCTCTGTCAATGGAACCTTGTAAAACCCTCTGTCAATGGAACCTTGTAAAACCCTCTGTCAATGGAACCTTGTAAAATGTTACCAAATATTGACCCGGGTTGAGATTTCCCACCAACCCCAAAATATTTCCCAGTTTATACCCAGTCTTCCATATTTATTGTTTCAAAGTTTAATTTGATTAGAGTGTAATATAACCTTTCTGGCACATTCGACATATGAGCAGTGAAAGAGAGATGGAGAGAGTGAGTGAGTGAGAGAAAGGCAAAAGGTAGAGAGTCAACATGTGGTTGCTATTAATTTATGCATTATCATCTTTCATTTTGACATAAAGAGTTGTTCCATGGTGTAAGGGTGCTGTACATTGTAAGCGGTAATGTGCTTTGAGCTGGGCTGTTCATTGCCAGAGGAAACGTGATGCAGAAACAATTTCGGAGGAAAGGAGGAGGTGATTTGTTTTCAGGATCCAGAAGCAGCTCAAGTATTTAATGGCCGCCTGTGTTAATTTCACTCTTTCAACATGGCCCTGTTAAATGAAACAAGCCCACACACCGCAGACCTCACTGTGTACAACTACTCCAATCACTCCATATAAGGTGAGAGAGGCAGAAAAAAGTTTTTAAAGTTTGTTTCCGGTTAAACATTTCCACCTCCGGCCCAAAGTTACCTCAGGCCTAAAGTTACAAAGTTAGGGTTGGAGTTCGGTTTAAAGCCCGTTCATGTTCCTGTATTTGGCTACAGACAGTTTGGAATAAGACCTTTGGTTTTCACACAAGCACCTGTTTGTTTCCTGGAAATAATAAAACATAAAAGACGATCAAATAAATTCTACTAGAAGGAGAATGAATTAAGGGTTAAGGTTAAGAGTTTCATGTTTTACTGTAGTTCTGCTACACAATAAAATGTTTTATTTATCTGATATGAAGTTTGGGATAAAAAATATTGATAAATCTGTTCCTTAATATTTCTTTGGCATCATTTGGGTCTTCAAACATGACTTACTACAGTGTATCCCCATTTCATGTGAGTAATAGTCAAATTAATACCACATGAAAATAACAATCCAAGATTTTCCTATATTTCTTCCTTTTGATTGTGTTGGAACGTTGGCTTGATGGTGTAAAGCTTTCAGAGAGGCCGAACCAGGATTACTGAACGGGCATGCAGGGCCTCCCAAAAAAGATCATACAAAAAATAGAAAAAAATAGGTAGTCCGGCCCTGGCCCAAACCAGAACTCTGTAATTCTCATCATCATTACATCATTGATGCTTTGGCTTCCCTTTTCCGCAAATTACTATTTTCAAACCCATTCCTGAGACCGCAGGACCCACACGGGGCAACCGATCTCCCTTAAAATTACCAAACAAATCTGCAACAATCACTTAGCTCCTCCGTAGTTCTGCCAGTAGCTCTACCTCTTGATTGTGAAATCACAGATGTTTTCTGTTTGTGACCGCAGCTTCCCAACAAATTAACACAACAAATGGAGCACTTGGAATTTGAGTTAAAAAATGGTAGACCTCCCTGGATGGATGTGTGGTCCTGACATCATACTGACAGACGGGATGTGAGTTGACCAGAGTGCAGTTCCTTTTCAATGCAACATCACTGTCTTTGTGTAGGTGTCCCATTATGTTTGTATTGTTATGACTTTGGCAAAGTCTGAAGCTCCTCCAGTTGGGAGTACATTCACTTCTATTTCGTTCCACACAGAAGTTACTAGCACAGAGGAGAGAGCGCAAGAGTGCAAATGGGATCTCAGCTCTGAGTGAAAGTCAGTGTGCCATGAAGTTTGCCTTTGTACAGTTCATTCCTTTGGTTTTGGCCAAGCCTGGCTTCTCATGGCCTCCCTTCAATTTGGTAATGGAAAACGGACCTTCCTAGTTTCTGATGGTTGATTACATGCACGTGGGAACTCTATAGATTTTTTCCCTGTATTTTAATGGCCTACATCCTAACAAGGACGTAGCATCACTTTTTGTTATTTTTGGTGAAAACGCCAAGGTTTTACATACACCATTTTGAATCTTTGAGCTCTACCAATCTTCTCAGGATAACATGGTACATCCTATGCCTAAGGAATAATCACGTTAACCTTTGAAAAATGTGGGTAAATTACCCATGTCTTTGACAAATGTGACTGTGGAAAATCCTGCTTACTGCAGGTCTTTACCTATAACAGACTGGAACAGTCTTTGGTTAATTCCACTTGAAAGCTCACAAAACGGACATCAAGCAAGCCTCAGAATACAAGTAGGGAGACCCTACAGATATAATTGGAAACAGAAATCGGGGGACACTGTTGAAATGAGCAAACCATTGGGGAAGGATTCTGGGGATTGGAAAGGTTCTCCAGGTGCCCGAGACACCAATGATGTTCGGTCAAGTGATGCACACTAGCCAATGACTTAAAATAATCAAAGATCAAAAGACAATCCCTTTTCAGTGTTGTTTTCTGTGATTGGACCCTACAGTAGTTTAGGACACCCATTGGTCATTCAAATAATATCTTCACATAACATCACACTTGTAAACTGTGATAAAACACATTTAATTTACGATGTTGTCTTGTGCTCTCTCACAACATATAATTCGATTTTCTGTGTTATAGGTTAAAAAAGTAACTTCTTGTTTACACAAAATCAGTTCTTCAAAACTAAAGGATGACATCACTACCATATATGGAAAACGTGGTTCTTACTTCCTGGCTGTTTTCCATAGGTGCTTTCTGGTTTGGTTATTTTCAGTTATGTGTTGGGGTTGCATCGTGCATGAGAGCAGTGGTGTGGCCCCTGTATTGCCACCTGCAGTCCAAGCTAGCGTGTCCCTGAGGGCATCACTGTCCATCTGGTTAATCACAAAAACACATTCACACTCATTCCTCATCCCAATATAAAAAAAAAACAGAAAGAAAAACACCATCACATTCAAAGTCCGTCCTTAATCATATTTAAACGATGTGCAAAAGGCCCCACAAAGCAAACAAGGTGTACTGCAGCCAGTAAACACAGACAGCCAAACCTCTGTGAAATGGGGTTTATTTAGTATCCCCAGTGATTACTGAACTATGGAGCTACTACTGGCGCTACTAACCTAAGGCTGCCATTTGAGGTCAAAGTCAGCAGTTTATATCAGTGATGTCAGAGTCAGAAGTGGAATAATGTCCCTTGTGTTGTCATCGTCAAAGACCCACAATATGGAAAAACATCCCAGCAGACCATGCAGTAGGACTTTCAGATCCATCTGATCATTGACTTTGCAGAACCATGACACTAGCCAGCTCAGACTACCTCAGAGTATGTGGACACAATCCTTGAATTGTGTGGAACCGGATTCAGGAGATGGAGCTGCGATGCCCCTGATGATATACTGTACCAGTAAAAAGTTTGGACACACCTACTCATTCGAGGGTTTTTCTTTATTTTTACTATTTTCTACATTGTAGAATAATAGTGAAGACATTAAAACTATGAAATAACACATATGGAATCATGTAGTAATGAAATAAGTGTTAAACTTGTGTGTGTCCAAACTTTTGACTGGTACTGTACATGATTATGACACAGTCACAAACCCACTCAGATTCATAGGTTTCCAACAATGTTCCTCATATTGAGCCGGCCATTCCATTACCAGGGTCGATATACATGACACTTCATACAGCGCTGAGGCCAATGACGACGGGAGAGAAGAAGCTATGACTATCTCAAGTGGGACCATCTTAACACTTCACAAGCGCAACGTGCTATAGCCAACGTGCAAGTTGAGCTAAGCCATGGATATTTGGGGGTAAACCTGGCTCAAAGAAGCCTCATAATTTTACAAATTCACCAACGACAGAGGCCAAAATTGGCTCGTTTTGATCTGTAAAAATAATCTTCAGCTTTTTGAATTGTCTTATCCTTGCACTGCCACTTTGTTTTATGTTGTGATGTATATCTACAGGATGAGTTACTTTCCACCTTTACAACAGGTAACCTTATCCAACCTGCTCAAACCCTTACAACAGGTAACCTTATCCAACCTGCTCAAACTCTTACAACAGGTAACCTTATCCAACCTGCTCAAACCCTTACAACAGGTAACCTTATCCAACCTTATCCAACCTGCTCAAACGCTTACAACAGGTAACCTTATCCAACCTGCTCAAACCTTACAACAGGTAACCTTATCTAACCTGCTCAAACCTTACAACAGGTAACCTTATCCAACCTGCTCAAACGCTTACAACAGGTAACCTTATCTAACCTGCTCGAAACACCACTTAAACGAAGGCTAACTCTGTGGTTTGAAGTTAAACAGGACCATAAGGAAGCTATCTGAAGTGTTTCAACTTCCAGAAACAGTTTAGTTCCCAGCAACCTCATTAAACAATGTCATTGGGAAGCAGAAATACCACATCTTGGTAGAACTAAACAAAAATTATTTTAACGAGATATCCCTTTTTCTTTCTACTTCCTGCATTGGCTCAGTGTGCCCTTTACGGTTTGACAGGTTCCTGTACTTGTCTCTATTATTCTGTTTCCTAAGAAACTATCTTCAAAACAGAAGCCCCTGTAAATTGTCCACTGACTGGCTGGAAGGGAGCACCTCACCCCCTACACACATGCACACACACACACATGCACACACACACACACATTGGCGCATGCGCACACACACACACACACACACACACACACACACACACACACACACACACACACACACACACACACATTGGCGCATGCGCACAGACACACACATGGACGCACAGAAACTCCACACACACACACACATTGGCGCATGCATGCGCACACACACACACACACACACACACACACACACACACACACACACACACACACACACACACACACACACACACACACACATTGGCGCATGCGCACAGACACACACATGGACGCACAGAAACACACACACACACACACACACACACACACACACACACACACACACACACACACACACACACACACACACATTGGCGCATGCGCACAGACACACACATGGACGCACAGAAACACACACACACACACACACACACATTGGCGCATGCGCACAGACACACACATGGACGCACAGAAACACACACACACACACACACACACACACACACACACACACACACACACACACACACACACACACACATTGGCGCATGCGCACAGACACACACATGGACGCACAGAAACACACACACACACACACACACACACACACACACACACACACACACACACACACACACACACACACACACACACACATTGGCGCATGCGCACAGACACACACATGGACGCACAGAAACACACACACACACACACACACACATTGGCGCATGCGCACAGACACACACATGGACGCACAGAAACACACACACACACACACACACACACACACACACACACACACACACACACACACACACACATTGGCGCACGCGCACAGACACACACATGGACGCACAGAAACACACACACACACACACACACACATTGGCGCATGCGCACAGACACACACATGGACGCACAGAAACACACACACACACACACACACACACACACACACACACACACACACACACACACACACACACACACACATTGGCGCATGCGCACAGACACACACATGGACGCACAGAAACACACACACACACACACACACACACACACACACACACACACACACACACACACACACACACACACACACACACACATTGGCGCATGCGCACAGACACACACATGGACGCACAGAAACACACACACACACACACACACACATTGGCGCATGCGCACAGACACACACATGGACGCACAGAAACACACACACACACACACACACACACACACACACACACACACACACACACACACACACACACACACACACACATTGGCGCATGCGCACAGACACAGACATGGACGCACAGAAACACACACACACACACACACACACACACACACACACACACACACACACACACACACACACACACACATTCACACCTCACGCAACTCTGTATATTCCTTGGCACTGTTCCATTTGCTAAGAGAAACATCCCAAAAAGAGGGATCCTATAACAGTAGACCTTGAGCCTTGGCTGTTCGCTGGTTCCAGCAGCAGTCCATCTCAAAGAATACAGCAGCCACAGTTTGATGACAGAAAAGTCACTGTTCTGGAGCACTGTACTAAGTCTCTGTTCTGGAGCACTGTACTAAGTCTCTGTTCTGGAGCACTGTACTAAGTCTCTGTTCTGGAGCACTGTACTAAGTCTCCGTTCTGGAGCACTGTACTAAGTCTCCGTTCTGGAGCACTGTACTAAGTCTCCGTTCTGGAGCACTGTACTAAGTCTCTGTTCTGGAGCACTGTACTAAGTCTCCGTTCTGGAGCACTGTACTAAGTCTCCGTTCTGGAGCACTGTACTAAGTCTCTGTTCTGGAGCACTGTACTAAGTCTCCGTTCTGGAGCACTGTACTAAGTCTCTGTTCTGGAGCACTGTACTAAGTCTCTGTTCTAAGTCTCTGTTCTGGAGCACTGTACTAAGTCTCTGTTCTGGAGCACTGTACTAAGTCTCCGTTCTGGAGCACTGTACTAAGTCTCTGTTCTGGAGCACTGTACTAAGTCTCTGTCCTGGAGCACTGTACTAAGTCTCTGTTCTAAGTCTCTGTTCTGGAGCACTGTACTAAGTCTCTGTTCTAAGTCTCTGTTCTGGAGCACTGTACAAAGTCTCTGTTCTGGAGCACTGTACTAAGTCTCTGTTCTGGAGCACTGTACAAAGTCTCTGTTCTGGAGCACTGTACTAAGTCTCTGTTCTAAGTCTCTGTTCTGGAGCACTGTACTAAGTCTCTGTTCTAAGTCTCTGTTCTGGAGCACTGTACTAAGTCTCTGTCCTAAATCTCTGTTCTAAGTCTCTGTTCTAAGTCTCCGTTCTAAGTCTCTGTTCTAAGTCTCTGTTCTAAGTCACTGTACTAAGTCTCTGATCTGTAGTACTGTTCTAAATCTATGTTCTGGGTCTATGTTCTGGAGCACTCTTCTAAGTCTCTAGTCTAAGTCTCTGTTCTAAGTCTCTGTTCTAAGTCACTGTACTAAGTCTCTGATCTGTAGTTCTGTTCTGGAGCACTATACTAAGTCCCTGTTCTAAGTCTATGTTCTGTCACACTGTTCTAAGTCTAGTATGGCATAGTACAGTATTTACAGGGCCTGGTGTACAGCATAGTACAGTCTTTACAGGGCCTGGTGTACAGCATAGTACGGTATTTACAGGGTCTGGTTTACAGCATAGTACAGTATTTACAGGGCCTGGTTTACAGCATAGTACAGTCTTTACAGGGCCTGGTGTACAGCATAGTACGGTATTTACAAGGTCTGGTTTACAGCATAGTACGGTATTTACAAGGTCTGGTTTACAGCATAGTACGGTATTTACAGGGTCTGGTGTACAGCATAGTACAGTATTTACAGGGCCTGGTTTACAGCATAGTACGGTATTTACAGGGTCTGGTTTACAGCATAGTACAGTATTTACAGGGCCTGGTTTACAGCATAGTACGGTATTTACAGGGCCTGGTTTACAGCATAGTACAGTATTTACAGGGTCTGGTTTACAGCATAGTACAGTATTTACAGGGTCTGGTTTACAGCATAGTACGGTCTTTACAGGGTCTGGTTTACAGCATAGTACAGTATTTACAGGGTCTGGTGTACAGCATAGTACGGTATTTACAGGGTCTGGTGTACAGCATAGTATGGTATTTACAGGGCCTGGTTTACAGCATAGTACGGTATTTACAGGGTCTGGTGTACAGCATAGTACAGTATTTACAGGGTCTGGTGTACAGCATAGTATGGTATTTACAGGGTCTGGGATTTACAGGGTCTGGTTTACAGCATAGTACAGTATTTACAGGGTCTGGGATTTACAGGGTCTGGTTTACAGCATAGTGTATTAGTCTCTAGTGGTGAGCAGAGGCTTTGTCTCTGTATTAGTCTCTAGTGGTGAGCAGAGGCTTTGTCTCTGTATTAGTCTCTAGTGGTGAGCAGAGGCTTTGTCTCTGTATTAGTCTCTAGTGGTGAGCAGAGGCTTTGTCTCTGTATTAGTCTCTAGTGGTGAGCAGAGGCTTTGTCTCTGTATTAGTCTCTAGTGGTGAGCAGAGGCTTTGTCTCTGTATTAGTCTCTAGTGGTGAGCAGAGGCTTTCTCTCTGTATTAGTCTCTAGTGGTGAGCAGAGGCTTTCTCTCTGTATTAGTCTCTAGTGGTGAGCAGAGGCTTTCTCTCTGTATTAGTCTCTAGTGGTGAGCAGAGGCTTTGTCTCTGTATTAGTCTCTAGTGGTGAGCAGAGGCTTTGTCTCTGTATTAGTCTCTAGTGGTGAGCAGAGGCTTTCTCTCTGTATTAGTCTCTAGTGGTGAGCAGAGGCTTTGTCTCTGTATTAGTCTCTAGTGGTGAGCAGAGGCTTTCTCTCTGTATTAGTCTCTAGTGGTGAGCAGAGGCTTTGTCTCTATATTAGTCTCTAGTGGTGAGCAGAGGCTTTGTCTCTGTATTAGTCTCTAGTGGTGAGCAGAGGCTTTGTCTCTGTATTAGTCTCTAGTAGTGAGCAGAGGCTTTGTCTCTGTATTAGTCTCTAGTGGTGAGCAGAGGCTTTGTCTCTGTATTAGTCTCTAGGGTGAGCAGAGGCTTTCTCTCTGTATTAGTCTCTAGTGGTGAGCAGAGGCTTTGTCTCTGTATTAGTCTCTAGGGTGGTGAGCAGAGGCTTTGTCACTGTATTAGTCTCTAGTGGTGAGCAGAGGCTTTCTCTCTGTATTAGTCTCTAGTAGTGAGCAGAGGCTTTGTCTCTGTATTAGTCTCTAGTGGTGAGCAGAGGCTTTGTCTCTGTATTAGTCTCTATGGTGAGCAGAGGCTTTGTCTCTGTATTAGTCTCTAGTGGTGAGCAGAGGCTTTGTCTCTGTATTAGTCTCTAGTGGTGAGCAGAGGCTTTCTCTCTGTATTAGTCTCTAGTGGTGAGCAGAGGCTTTGTCTCTGTATTAGTCTCTAGTGGTGAGCAGAGGCTTTCTCTCTGTATTAGTCTCTAGTGGTGAGCAGAGGCTTTCTCTCTGTATTAGTCTCTAGTGGTGAGCAGAGGCTTTCTCTCTGTATTAGTCTCTAGTGGTGAGCAGAGGCTTTCTCTCTGTATTAGTCTCTAGTGGTGAGCAGAGGCTTTCTCTCTGTATTAGTCTCTAGTGGTGAGCAGAGGCTTTGTCTCTGTATTAGTCTCTAGTGGTGAGCAGAGGCTTTGTCTCTGTATTAGTCTCTATGGTGGTAGGCAGACTTCTCTCTGTATTAGTCTCTATGGTGAGCAGAGGCTTTCTCTCTGTATTAGTCTCTAGTGGTGAGCAGAGGCTTTGTCTCTGTATTAGTCTCTAGTGGTGAGCAGAGGCTTTGTCTCTGTATTAGTCTCTAGTGGTGAGCAGAGGCTTTCTCTCTGTATTAGTCTCTAGTGGTGAGCAGAGGCTTTGTCTCTGTATTAGTCTCTAGTGGTGAGCAGAGGCTTTCTCTCTGCATTAGTCTCTAGTGGTGAGCAGAGGCTTTGTCTCTGTATTAGTCTCTAGTGGTGAGCAGAGGCTTTCTCTCTGTATTAGTCTCTAGTGGTGAGCAGAGGCTTTGTCTCTGTATTAGTCTCTAGTGGTGAGCAGAGGCTTTGTCTCTGTATTAGTCTCTAGTGGTGAGCAGAGGCTTTGTCTCTGTATTAGTCTCTAGTGGTGAGCAGAGGCTTTCTCTCTGTATTCGTCTCTAGTGGTGAGCAGAGGCTTTGTCTCTGTATTAGTCTCTAGTGGTGAGCAGAGGCTTTGTCTCTGTATTCGTCTCTAGTGGTGAGCAGAGGCTTTGTCTCTGTATTAGTCTCTAGTGGTGAGCAGAGGCTTTCTCTCTGTATTAGTCTCTAGTGGTGAGCAGAGGCTTTCTCTCTGTATTAGTCTCTAGTGGTGAGCAGAGGCTTTGTCTCTGTATTAGTCTCTAGGGTGTTAAGCAGAGGCTTTCTCTCTGTATTAGTCTCTAGTGGTGAGCAGAGGCTTTGTCTCTGTATTCGTCTCTAGTGGTGAGCAGAGGCTTTGTCTCTGTATTAGTCTCTAGTGGTGAGCAGAGGCTTTGTCTCTGTATTAGTCTCTAGTGGTGAGCAGAGGCTTTGTCTCTGTATTAGTCTCTAGTGGTGAGCAGAGGCTTTGTCTCTGTATTAGTCTCTAGTGGTGAGCAGAGGCTTTCTCTCTGTATTAGTCTCTAGTGGTGAGCAGAGGCTTTGTCTCTGTATTAGTCTCTAGTGGTGAGCAGAGGCTTTCTCTCTGTATTAGTCTCTAGTGGTGAGCAGAGGCTTTCTCTCTGTATTAGTCTCTAGTGGTGAGCAGAGGCTTTGTCTCTGTATTAGTCTCTAGTGGTGAGCAGAGGCTTTGTCTCTGTATTAGTCTCTAGTGGTGAGCAGAGGCTTTGTCTCTGTATTAGTCTCTAGTGGTGAGCAGAGGCTTTGTCTCTGTATTAGTCTCTAGTGGTGAGCAGAGGCTTTGTCTCTGTATTAGTCTCTAGTGGTGAGCAGAGGCTTTGTCTCTGTATTAGTCTCTAGTGGTGAGCAGAGGCTTTGTCTCTGTATTAGTCTCTAGTGGTGAGCAGAGGCTTTCTCTCTGTATTAGTCTCTAGTGGTGAGCAGAGGCTTTCTCTCTGTATTAGTCTCTAGTGGTGAGCAGAGGCTTTGTCTCTGTATTAGTCTCTAGTGGTGAGCAGAGGCTTTGTCTCTGTATTAGTCTCTAGTGGTGAGCAGAGGCTTTCTCTCTGTATTAGTCTCTAGTGGTGAGCAGAGGCTTTGTCTCTGTATTAGTCTCTAGTGGTGAGCAGAGGCTTTCTCTCTGTATTAGTCTCTAGTGGTGAGCAGAGGCTTTGTCTCTGTATTAGTCTCTAGTGGTGAGCAGAGGCTTTCTCTCTGCATTAGTCTCTAGTGGTGAGCAGAGGCTTTGTCTCTGTATTAGTCTCTAGTGGTGAGCAGAGGCTTTCTCTCTGTATTAGTCTCTAGTGGTGAGCAGAGGCTTTGTCTCTGTATTAGTCTCTAGTGGTGAGCAGAGGCTTTGTCTCTGTATTAGTCTCTAGTGGTGAGCAGAGGCTTTGTCTCTGTATTAGTCTCTAGTGGTGAGCAGAGGCTTTCTCTCTGTATTCGTCTCTAGTGGTGAGCAGAGGCTTTGTCTCTGTATTAGTCTCTAGTGGTGAGCAGAGGCTTTGTCTCTGTATTCGTCTCTAGTGGTGAGCAGAGGCTTTGTCTCTGTATTAGTCTCTAGTGGTGAGCAGAGGCTTTCTCTCTGTATTAGTCTCTAGTGGTGAGCAGAGGCTTTCTCTCTGTATTAGTCTCTAGTGGTGAGCAGAGGCTTTGTCTCTGTATTAGTCTCTAGGGTGTTAAGCAGAGGCTTTCTCTCTGTATTAGTCTCTAGTGGTGAGCAGAGGCTTTGTCTCTGTATTCGTCTCTAGTGGTGAGCAGAGGCTTTGTCTCTGTATTAGTCTCTAGTGGTGAGCAGAGGCTTTGTCTCTGTATTAGTCTCTAGTGGTGAGCAGAGGCTTTGTCTCTGTATTAGTCTCTAGTGGTGAGCAGAGGCTTTGTCTCTGTATTAGTCTCTAGTGGTGAGCAGAGGCTTTCTCTCTGTATTAGTCTCTAGTGGTGAGCAGAGGCTTTGTCTCTGTATTAGTCTCTAGTGGTGAGCAGAGGCTTTCTCTCTGTATTAGTCTCTAGTGGTGAGCAGAGGCTTTCTCTCTGTATTAGTCTCTAGTGGTGAGCAGAGGCTTTGTCTCTGTATTAGTCTCTAGTGGTGAGCAGAGGCTTTGTCTCTGTATTAGTCTCTAGTGGTGAGCAGAGGCTTTGTCTCTGTATTAGTCTCTAGTGGTGAGCAGAGGCTTTGTCTCTGTATTAGTCTCTAGTGGTGAGCAGAGGCTTTGTCTCTGTATTAGTCTCTAGTGGTGAGCAGAGGCTTTGTCTCTGTATTAGTCTCTAGTGGTGAGCAGAGGCTTTGTCTCTGTATTAGTCTCTAGTGGTGAGCAGAGGCTTTCTCTCTGTATTAGTCTCTAGTGGTGAGCAGAGGCTTTCTCTCTGTATTAGTCTCTAGTGGTGAGCAGAGGCTTTGTCTCTGTATTAGTCTCTAGTGGTGAGCAGAGGCTTTGTCTCTGTATTAGTCTCTAGTGGTGAGCAGAGGCTTTCTCTCTGTATTAGTCTCTAGTGGTGAGCAGAGGCTTTGTCTCTGTATTAGTCTCTAGTGGTGAGCAGAGGCTTTCTCTCTGTATTAGTCTCTAGTGGTGAGCAGAGGCTTTGTCTCTATATTAGTCTCTAGTGGTGAGCAGAGGCTTTGTCTCTGTATTAGTCTCTAGTGGTGAGCAGAGGCTTTGTCTCTGTATTAGTCTCTAGTAGTGAGCAGAGGCTTTGTCTCTGTATTAGTCTCTAGTGGTGAGCAGAGGCTTTGTCTCTGTATTAGTCTCTAGGGTGAGCAGAGGCTTTCTCTCTGTATTAGTCTCTAGTGGTGAGCAGAGGCTTTGTCTCTGTATTAGTCTCTAGGGTGGTGAGCAGAGGCTTTGTCACTGTATTAGTCTCTAGTGGTGAGCAGAGGCTTTCTCTCTGTATTAGTCTCTAGTAGTGAGCAGAGGCTTTGTCTCTGTATTAGTCTCTAGTGGTGAGCAGAGGCTTTGTCTCTGTATTAGTCTCTATGGTGAGAAGAGGCTTTGTCTCTGTATTAGTCTCTAGTGGTGAGCAGAGGCTTTGTCTCTGTATTAGTCTCTAGTGGTGAGCAGAGGCTTTCTCTCTGTATTAGTCTCTAGTGGTGAGCAGAGGCTTTGTCTCTGTATTAGTCTCTAGTGGTGAGCAGAGGCTTTGTCTCTGTATTAGTCTCTAGTGGTGAGCAGAGGCTTTCTCTCTGTATTAGTCTCTAGTGGTGAGCAGAGGCTTTCTCTCTGTATTAGTCTCTAGTGGTGAGCAGAGGCTTTCTCTCTGTATTAGTCTCTAGTGGTGAGCAGAGGCTTTGTCTCTGTATTAGTCTCTAGTGGTGAGCAGAGGCTTTGTCTCTGTATTAGTCTCTAGTGGTGAGCAGAGGCTTTCTCTCTGTATTAGTCTCTAGTGGTGAGCAGAGGCTTTGTCTCTGTATTAGTCTCTAGTGGTGAGCAGAGGCTTTCTCTCTGTATTAGTCTCTAGTGGTGAGCAGAGGCTTTGTCTCTATATTAGTCTCTAGTGGTGAGCAGAGGCTTTGTCTCTGTATTAGTCTCTAGTGGTGAGCAGAGGCTTTGTCTCTGTATTAGTCTCTAGTAGTGAGCAGAGGCTTTGTCTCTGTATTAGTCTCTAGTGGTGAGCAGAGGCTTTGTCTCTGTATTAGTCTCTAGGGTGAGCAGAGGCTTTCTCTCTGTATTAGTCTCTAGTGGTGAGCAGAGGCTTTGTCTCTGTATTAGTCTCTAGGGTGGTGAGCAGAGGCTTTGTCACTGTATTAGTCTCTAGTGGTGAGCAGAGGCTTTCTCTCTGTATTAGTCTCTAGTAGTGAGCAGAGGCTTTGTCTCTGTATTAGTCTCTAGTGGTGAGCAGAGGCTTTGTCTCTGTATTAGTCTCTATGGTGAGCAGAGGCTTTGTCTCTGTATTAGTCTCTAGTGGTGAGCAGAGGCTTTGTCTCTGTATTAGTCTCTAGTGGTGAGCAGAGGCTTTCTCTCTGTATTAGTCTCTAGTGGTGAGCAGAGGCTTTGTCTCTGTATTAGTCTCTAGTGGTGAGCAGAGGCTTTCTCTCTGTATTAGTCTCTAGTGGTGAGCAGAGGCTTTCTCTCTGTATTAGTCTCTAGTGGTGAGCAGAGGCTTTCTCTCTGTATTAGTCTCTAGTGGTGAGCAGAGGCTTTCTCTCTGTATTAGTCTCTAGTGGTGAGCAGAGGCTTTCTCTCTGTATTAGTCTCTAGTGGTGAGCAGAGGCTTTGTCTCTGTATTAGTCTCTAGTGGTGAGCAGAGGCTTTGTCTCTGTATTAGTCTCTATGGTGGTAGGCAGACTTCTCTCTGTATTAGTCTCTATGGTGAGCAGAGGCTTTCTCTCTGTATTAGTCTCTAGTGGTGAGCAGAGGCTTTGTCTCTGTATTAGTCTCTAGTGGTGAGCAGAGGCTTTGTCTCTGTATTAGTCTCTAGTGGTGAGCAGAGGCTTTCTCTCTGTATTAGTCTCTAGTGGTGAGCAGAGGCTTTGTCTCTGTATTAGTCTCTAGTGGTGAGCAGAGGCTTTCTCTCTGCATTAGTCTCTAGTGGTGAGCAGAGGCTTTCTCTCTGTATTCGTCTCTAGTGGTGAGCAGAGGCTTTGTCTCTGTATTAGTCTCTAGTGGTGAGCAGAGGCTTTGTCTCTGTATTCGTCTCTAGTGGTGAGCAGAGGCTTTGTCTCTGTATTAGTCTCTAGTGGTGAGCAGAGGCTTTCTCTCTGTATTAGTCTCTAGTGGTGAGCAGAGGCTTTCTCTCTGTATTAGTCTCTAGTGGTGAGCAGAGGCTTTGTCTCTGTATTAGTCTCTAGGGTGTTAAGCAGAGGCTTTCTCTCTGTATTAGTCTCTAGTGGTGAGCAGAGGCTTTGTCTCTGTATTCGTCTCTAGTGGTGAGCAGAGGCTTTGTCTCTGTATTCGTCTCTAGTGGTGAGCAGAGGCTTTGTCTCTGTATTAGTCTCTAGTGGTGAGCAGAGGCTTTCTCTCTGTATTAGTCTCTAGTGGTGAGCAGAGGCTTTGTCTCTGTATTAGTCTCTAGTGGTGAGCAGAGGCTTTCTCTCTGTATTAGTCTCTAGTGGTGAGCAGAGGCTTTGTCTCTGTATTAGTCTCTAGTGGTGAGCAGAGGCTTTGTCTCTGTATTAGTCTCTAGTGGTGAGCAGAGGCTTTGTCTCTGTATTAGTCTCTAGTGGTGAGCAGAGGCTTTGTCTCTGTATTAGTCTCTAGGGTGTTAAGCAGAGGCTTTCTCTCTGTATTAGTCTCTAGTGGTGAGCAGAGGCTTTGTCTCTGTATTCGTCTCTAGTGGTGAGCAGAGGCTTTGTCTCTGTATTAGTCTCTAGTGGTGAGCAGAGGCTTTGTCTCTGTATTAGTCTCTAGTGGTGAGCAGAGGCTTTCTCTCTGTATTAGTCTCTAGTGGTGGGTAGCAGAGGCTTTCTCTCTGTATTAGTCTCTAGTGGTGAGCAGAGGCTTTGTCTCTGTATTAGTCTCTAGGGTGTTAAGCAGAGGCTTTCTCTCTGTATTAGTCTCTAGTGGTGAGCAGAGGCTTTGTCTCTGTATTCGTCTCTAGTGGTGAGCAGAGGCTTTGTCTCTGTATTCGTCTCTAGTGGTGAGCAGAGGCGTTGTCTCTGTATTCGTCTCTAGTGGTGAGCAGAGGCTTTCTCTCTGTATTAGTCTCTAGTGGTGAGCAGAGGCTTTGTCTCTGTATTAGTCTCTAGTGGTGAGCAGAGGCTTTGTCTCTGTATTAGTCTCTAGTGGTGAGCAGAGGCTTTCTCTCTGTATTAGTCTCTAGTGGTGAGCAGAGGCTTTGTCTCTGTATTAGTCTCTAGTGGTGAGCAGAGGCTTTGTCTCTGTATTAGTCTCTAGTGGTGAGCAGAGGCTTTCTCTCTATATTAGTCTCTAGTGGTGAGCAGAGGCTTTCTCTCTGTATTAGTCTCTAGTGGTGAGCAGAGGCTTTCTCTCTGTATTAGTCTCTAGTGGTGAGCAGAGGCTTTCTCTCTGTATTAGTCTCTAGTGGTGAGCAGAGGCTTTGTCTCTGTATTAGTCTCTAGTGGTGAGCAGAGGCTTTCTCTCTGTATTAGTCTCTAGTGGTGAGCAGAGGCTTTCTCTCTGTATTAGTCTCTAGTGGTGAGCAGAGGCTTTGTCTCTGTATTAGTCTCTAGTGGTGAGCAGAGGCTTTGTCTCTGTATTAGTCTCTAGTGGTGAGCAGAGGCTTTGTCTCTGTATTAGTCTCTAGTGGTGAGCAGAGGCTTTGCCTCTGTATTAGTCTCTAGTGGTGAGCAGAGGCTTTGCCTCTGTATTAGTCTCTAGTGGTGAGCAGAGGCTTTCTCTCTGTATTAGTCTCTAGTGGTGAGCAGAGGCTTTCTCTCTGTATTAGCCTCTAGTGGTGAGCAGAGGCTTTCTCTCTGTATTAGTCTCTAGTGGTGAGCAGAGGCTTTCTCTCTGTATTAGTCTCTAGTGGTGAGCAGAGGCTTTGTCTCTGTATTAGTCTCTAGTGGTGAGCAGAGGCTTTCTCTCTGTATTAGTCTCTAGTGGTGAGCAGAGGCTTTGTCTCTGTATTAGTCTCTAGTGGTGAGCAGAGGCTTTCTCTCTGTATTAGTCTCTAGTGGTGAGCAGAGGCTTTGTCTCTGTATTAGTCTCTAGTGGTGAGCAGAGGCTTTGTCTCTGTATTAGTCTCTAGTGGTGAGCAGAGGCTTTCTCTCTGTATTAGTCTCTAGTGGTGAGCAGAGGCTTTCTCTCTGTATTAGTCTCTAGTGGTGAGCAGAGGCTTTGTCTCTGTATTAGTCTCTAGTGGTGAGCAGAGGCTTTCTCTCTGTATTAGTCTCTAGTGGTGAGCAGAGGCTTTCTCTCTGTATTAGCCTCTAGTGGTGAGCAGAGGCTTTCTCTCTGTATTAGTCTCTAGTGGTGAGCAGAGGCTTTCTCTCTGTATTAGTCTCTAGTGGTGAGCAGAGGCTTTGTCTCTGTATTAGTCTCTAGTGGTGAGCAGAGGCTTTCTCTCTGTATTAGTCTCTAGTGGTGAGCAGAGGCTTTGTCTCTGTATTAGTCTCTAGTGGTGAGCAGAGGCTTTGTCTCTGTATTAGTCTCTAGTGGTGAGCAGAGGCTTTGTCTCTGTATTAGTCTCTAGTGGTGAGCAGAGGCTTTGTCTCTGTATTAGTCTCTAGTGGTGAGCAGAGGCTTTATCTCTGTATTAGTCTCTAGTGGTGAGCAGAGGCTTTCTCTCTGTATTAGTCTCTAGTGGTGAGCAGAGGCTTTCTCTCTGTATTAGTCTCTAGTGGTGAGCAGAGGCTTTCTCTCTGTATTAGTCTCTAGTGGTGAGCAGAGGCTTTGTCTCTGTATTAGTCTCTAGTGGTGAGCAGAGGCTTTGTCTCTGTATTAGTCTCTAGTGGTGAGCAGAGGCTTTCTCTCTGTATTAGTCTCTAGTGGTGAGCAGAGGCTTTCTCTCTGTATTAGTCTCTAGTGGTGAGCAGAGGCTTTGTCTCTGTATTAGTCTCTAGTGGTGAGCAGAGGCTTTCTCTCTGTATTAGTCTCTAGTGGTGAGCAGAGGCTTTGTCTCTGTATTAGTCTCTAGTGGTGAGCAGAGGCTTTCTCTCTGTATTAGTCTCTAGTGGTGAGCAGAGGCTTTCTCTCTGTATTAGTCTCTAGTGGTGAGCAGAGGCTTTCTCTCTGTATTAGTCTCTAGTGGTGAGCAGAGGCTTTCTCTCTGTATTAGTCTCTAGTGGTGAGCAGAGGCTTTCTCTCTGTATTAGTCTCTAGTGGTGAGCAGAGGCTTTCTCTCTGTATTAGTCTCTAGTGGTGAGCAGAGGCTTTGTCTCTGTATTAGTCTCTAGTGGTGAGCAGAGGCTTTGTCTCTGTATTAGTCTCTAGTGGTGAGCAGAGGCTTTCTCTCTGTATTAGTCTCTAGTGGTGAGCAGAGGCTTTGTCTCTGTATTAGTCTCTAGTGGTGAGCAGAGGCTTTCTCTCTGTATTAGTCTCTAGTGGTGAGCAGAGGCTTTCTCTCTGTATTAGTCTCTAGTGGTGAGCAGAGGCTTTCTCTCTGTATTAGTCTCTAGTGGTGAGCAGAGGCTTTGTCTCTGTATTAGTCTCTAGTGGTGAGCAGAGGCTTTGTCTCTGTATTAGTCTCTAGTGGTGAGCAGAGGCTTTGTCTCTGTATTAGTCTCTAGTGGTGAGCAGAGGCTTTGTCTCTGTATTAGTCTCTAGTGGTGAGCAGAGGCTTTGTCTCTGTATTAGTCTCTAGTAGTGAGCAGAGGCTTTGTCTCTGTATTAGTATCTAGTGGTGAGCAGAGGCTTTGTCTCTGTATTAGTCTCTAGGGTGAGCAGAGGCTTTCTCTCTGTATTAGTCTCTAGTGGTGAGCAGAGGCTTTGTCTCTGTATTAGTCTCTAGGGTGGTGAGCAGAGGCTTTGTCACTGTATTAGTCTCTAGTGGTGAGCAGAGGCTTTCTCTCTGTATTAGTCTCTAGTAGTGAGCAGAGGCTTTGTCTCTGTATTAGTCTCTAGTGGTGAGCAGAGGCTTTGTCTCTGTATTAGTCTCTATGGTGAGCAGAGGCTTTGTCTCTGTATTAGTCTCTAGTGGTGAGCAGAGGCTTTGTCTCTGTATTAGTCTCTAGTGGTGAGCAGAGGCTTTCTCTCTGTATTAGTCTCTAGTGGTGAGCAGAGGCTTTGTCTCTGTATTAGTCTCTAGTGGTGAGCAGAGGCTTTCTCTCTGTATTAGTCTCTAGTGGTGAGCAGAGGCTTTCTCTCTGTATTAGTCTCTAGTGGTGAGCAGAGGCTTTGTCTCTGTATTAGTCTCTATGGTGGTAGGCAGACTTCTCTCTGTATTAGTCTCTAGTGCTGAGCAGAGGCTTTGTCTCTGTATTAGTCTCTATGGTGGTAGGCAGACTTCTCTCTGTATTAGTCTCTAGTGGTGAGCAGAGGCTTTGTCTCTGTAGTAGTCTCTATGGTGGTAGGCAGACTTCTCTCTGTATTAGTCTCTAGTGGTGAGCAGAGGCTTTGTCTCTGTATTAGTCTCTAGTGGTGAGCAGAGGCTTTGTCTCTGTATTAGTCTCTAGTGGTGAGCAGAGGCTTTGTCTCTGTATTAGTCTCTAGTGGTGAGCAGAGGCTTTGTCTCTGTATTAGTCTCTAGTGGTGAGCAGAGGCTTTGTCTCTGTATTAGTCTCTAGGGTGGTAGGCAGACTTCTCTCTGTATTAGTCTCTAGGGTGGTGAGTAGACTTCTCTCTGTATTAGCCTCTAGGGTGGTAGGCAGACTTCTCTCTGTATTAGCCTCTAGGGGCATAGGCAGAGGCATTCTCTCTGTATTAGCCTCTAGGGTGTTAAGCAGAGGCTTTCTCTCTGTATTAGTCTCTAGGGTGGTAGGCAGACTTCTCTCTGTATTAGTCTCTAGGGTGTTAAGCAGAGGCTTTCTCTCTGTATTAGTCTCTAGGGTGGTAGGCAGACTTCTCTCTGTATTAGTCTCTAGGGTGTTAAGCAGAGGCTTTCTCTCTGTATCAGTCTCCAGGGTGGTGAGCAGACTTCTCTCTGTATCAGTCTCTAGGGTGTTAAGCAGAGGCTTTCTCTCTGTATTAGTCTCTAGGGTGGTGAGCAGAGACTTTCTCTCTGTATTAGTCTCTAGGGTGGTGAGCAGAGACTTTCTCTCTGTATTTGTCTCTAGGGTGGTAGGCAGATGCTTTCTCTCTGTATTAGTCTCTAGGATGGTAGGCAGATGCTTTCTCTCTGTATTAGTCTCTAGGATGGTAGGCAGATGCTTTCTCTCTGTATTAGTCTCTAGGATGGTAGGCAGATGCTTTCTCTCTGTATTAGTCTCTAGGATGGTAGGCAGATGCTTTCTCTCTGTATTAGTCTCTAGGATGGTAGGCAGATGCTTTCTCTCTGTATTAGTCTCTAGGGTGGTGAGCAGATACTTCTTTCCTTCATTTCTGGATGCCTGTGTGCTTGAATATCCACAGTCTCACAGATAATTAACTTATCACCTGGATTGACATTCTTCAGAGTGCTGAGCCACTGATTGCCGAGTGTCAACATACACATCATTCAGCACACAGACAGCGTCATACACCACACAGAGAAGGCATCATCCACCACACACAGAGCATCATCCACCACACAGAGAGGGCATCATCCACCACACACAGAGCATCATCCACCACACAGAGAGGGCATCATCCACCACACAGAGAGGGCATCATCCACCACACAGAGAGCATCATCCACCACACAGAGAGGGCATCATCCACCACACAGAGAGGGCATCATCCACCACACAGAGAGCATCATCCAACACACAGATAGGGCATCATCCACCACACAGAGACAGCATCATCCACCACACAGAGACAGCATCATCCACCACACAGAGAGGGCATCATCCACCACACAGAGAGCATCATCCACCACACAGAGAGGGCATCATCCACCACACAGAGACAGCATCATCCACCACACAGAGACAGCATCATCCACCACACACATGGCATCATCCACCACACACAGACAGCATCATCCACCACACAGAGAGGGCATCATCCACCACACACAGAGCATCATCCACCACACAGAGAGGGCATCATCCACCACACAGAGGGCATCATCCACCACACAGAGAGAGCATCATCCACCACACAGAGGGCATCACACACCACACAGAGACAGCATCATCCACCACACAGAGAGGGCATCATCCACCACACATAGACAGCATCATCCACCACACAGAGACAGCATCATCCACCACACAGAGAGGGCATCATCCACCACACAGAGAGGGCATCATCCAACACACAGAGACAGCATCATCCACCACACAGAGAGGGCATCATCCACCACACACAGAGCATCATCCACCACACAGACAGCATCATCCACCACACAGAGAGGGCATCATCCACCACACACAGAGCATCATCCACCACACAGAGAGGGCATCATCCACCACACACAGAGCATCATCCACCACACACAGAGCATCATCCACCTCACAGAGAGGGCATCATCCACCACACACAGAGCATCATCCACCACACACAGAGCATCATCCACCACACAGAGAGCATAATCCACCACACACAGAGCATCATCCACCACACACAGAGCATCATTGTCACGTTCTGACCTTAGTTCCTTTTTTATGTCTCTATTTTGGTTTGGTCAGGGCGTGAGTTGGGGTGGGCATTCTATGTTTTGTTCTATGTTTTGTATTTCTGTGTTTGGCCTGGTATGGTTCCCAATCAGAGGCAGCTGTCAAGAGTTGTCTCTGATTGAGAACCATACTTAGGTAGCCTGTTCCCACCTGTGTTTGTGGGTAGTTGTTTCCTGTTTTGTGTTGTGTCACCTGATAGGACTGTTTCGTTTTTCGTTGTTTCACTTTTGTTATTTTGTATTCAGTGTTCAGTTTAATAAATTTAACATGGACACGTACCACGCTGCATTTTGGTCCGATCCTTCCTATTCCTCATCAGACGAGGGTGACGAACGTTACAATCATCCACCACACAGAGGGCATCATCCACCACACATGGAGAGCATAATCCACCACACACAGAGCATCATCCACCACACAGAGGGCATCATCCATCACACACAGACAGCATCATTCACCACACAGAGAGGGCATCATCCACCACACACAGAGCATCATCCACCACACAGAGGGCATAATCCACCACACACAGAGAGCATCATTCACCACACACAGAGAGCATCATCCACCACACACAGAGAGTATCGTCCACCACACACAGAGGGCATCATCCACCACACACAGAGGGCATCATCCACCACACACAAGGAGCATCATCCACCACACACAAGGAGCATCATCCACCACACATTGAGAGCATCATCCACCACACAATGAGAGCCTCATCCACCACACAATGAGAGCATCATCCACCACACACAGAGAGCATCATCCACCGCACACAGAGAGCATCATCCACCACACACAGAGAGCATCATCCACCACACACATAGATTATCATCCACCTCACAGGGAGAGCATCATCTACCACACAGAGAGCATCATCCACCACACAGAGAGAGCATCATCCACCACACAATGAGAGCATCATCCACCACACAGAGAGCATCATCCACCACACAGAGAGAGCATCATCCACCACACAGGTTGAGCATCATCCACCACACAGAGAGTATCATCCACCAGACAGAGAGAGCATCATCCACCACACACAGAGAGCATCATCCACCGCACAGAGAGCATCATCCACCGCACAGAGAGAGTATCATCCACCAAACACATGGGCTTCATTTACCAGAGAGAGCATCATCCACCACACAGTATGCATCATCCACCACACATAGGGCATCATCCACCAAACACATAGATTATCATCCACCTCACAGGGAGAGAATCATCCACCACACAGTGAGAGCATTATCCACCACACACATAGATTATCATCCACCTCACAGGGAGAGAATCATCCACCACACAGAGAGCATAATCCACCACACAGAGAGCATCATCCACCACACAGAGAGAGCATCATCCACCACACAGAGAGAGCATCATCCACCACACAGAGATATCATCATCCACCACACAGAGAGAGCATCATCCACCACACAGAGAGAGCATCATCCACCACACAGAGAGAGCATCATCCACCACACAGAGAGAGCATCATCCACCACACAGGGAGATCATCATCCACCACACAGAGAGAGCATCATCCACCACACAGAGAGAGCATCATCCACCACACAGGGAGATCATCATCCACCACACAGAGAGAGCATCATCCACCACACAGAGAGAGAGAGCATCTTCCACCTCACAGAGAGAGCATCATCCACCACACAGAGAGAGCATCATCCACAACACAGAGAGAGAGCATCATCCACCACACAGAGAGATCATCATCCACCACACAGAGAGAGCATCAACCCTGCTCAGAACTGGAAAAGGACGTTTAAGAGCTGGACACACTTTTTAACTACACACTCAGTATAAAACACACACACACCCCAGGAGGAAAATACATTTTTACTGCTTGTTTATGATGGAGCTGAGATAGAGAGTTATATTGCTTATTCATTGTGGGTGTGTGTGTGTGTGTGTGTGTGTGTGTGTGTGTGTGTGTGTGTGTGTGTGTGTGTGTGTGTGTGTGTGTGTGTGTGTGTGTGTGTGTGTGTGTGTGTGTGTGTGTGTGTGTGTGTGTGTTCACGTGTGCGTGTATGGATGTTGTGAAAAAATATTGGTTAAGTGTGGTTTTTGAGTTATGAAATGTTTGCTCATGCTTAAAGTAGCCAAAATGAGTCATAGATGCTGCATAATATCAAACCTTGAACAAACCTATTGAACAAGAAGCCTACAATGTTTGACCGTTTGCCATCCCACCTATCTTACTGCCATCTCTGCTATGTTTCAAATGCTAGTATTAATTTTAAGCTGACTGTTTTGGGTAATATGAACCAATATTAAGCTGGCTCTTACGGGTAAAATTAACCTATATTAAGATGGCTCTTATGGGTAATGTTAACCTATATTAAGATGGCTTTATGGGTAATGTTAACCTACATTAAGAATGCTCTTATGGGTGAAGTTAAGCTATATTAGGATAGCTCTTACGGGTAATGTTAACCTATATTAGAATGTGTCACGTTCTGACCTTAGTTCCTTTGTTTTGTCTTTTGTTTTAGTATGGTCAGGGCGTGAGTTGGGTGGGTTGTCTATGTTAGTTTTTTTATATATTTTTTTCTATATATGATTTTCTATTTTCTGTGTTTGGCCTGATATGGTTCTCAATCAGAGGCAGCTGTCAATCGTTGTCCCTGATTGGGAGCCATATTTAGGTAGCCTGTTTTCTGTTGGGTTTTGTGGGTGGTTGTTTTCAGTCTTTGTGTGTCTGCACCAGACAGAACTGTTTTCGGTTGTTTCTTTGTTATTTCATTATTCAGTGTTCTGTTTTGATGATTATTAAACATCATGAACACTTACCACGCGGCACCTTGGTCCTCACCTTCTTCCACCGACGACAGCCGTTACAGGATGGCTCTTATGGGTAATGTTAACCTATATTAGGATGGTCTTATGGGTACTTATTCTACCCCCTCCTATCCAATGTAATCCCTACTGTACAATTATGTAATCTCATTCCTCCATTCTAAGAAATTATTACGTTGCTAGTAAAACATATGATTTGAGTCTCTTGTTCTCTATGCCCTTGTACCACTGGATGTCTGTTCATCTGGACTCCATCTCTTCTTCTGTCTCTCTCCATTACAATGTCCTCCCTTTCCTACTCACCTTTCTTATCTCTTTTCTTAACCATACTGGATTACAACTACAACTGCCTCCCGTCTGAGACGAGGGGTGCATTTCAATAGTCTAGAATTGCTGCCCCCTTTTTGTCCCATGTCCTTGATCTATAATGATCTCAAATGGAGTCCTGGGAAGGCAATAAGGAGACTGTCAAGGGATTTGCTTACACCTGTCCAGGTCTTTCACTACAGATAAAGGGAAAGAGAGGAAGGAGAGGAATGCACATTTTACACTATTGAGACTCCCCCCAGGGTTATTTCTCCAACATCCCTGGTATCAATAATCTAGTCTTGATGGGAAAAAAGTTAATCTGGAGCGAGACTCTGTTGGTTGCACCTTTTTACTGACCTCTTCAACTTTCACCCCAAGTGATTCAGCTGACCACTCACCTAACATCATTCACTTACTAATACTCATTGGTGCATATCTGTGGTTTCTTCCACAAAATAATTCAATTATCCAAGACCCCTGAGTCAGGGTTTAAAGGCCCCACTCCCTATGTTCATACCTATCACCTCAGTCTTCATTATTCTCTGTGTGATCATCAAACACCCCCTCATTCTTCCTCATGTTTTTCTACCCTCCCGTACGGAGACTCATTGCCCCGTAGGCCGAAGCCTTGTCTTACACCGTTAGAGCTGGTTTGCCAAACCCACATAAAGCCTATGTACTCTTGAATTGAATAGCACGTTCAATTGAGATTATGCCATAACGTGTACTAGATCTCTGGAGTACAAAATGCCCCATCTGTCTCTTATACAGATATGCACAGAATGAACAACATCCATTCCAACAGGCTACCCTCGGGTATCAACTTTCTTGATTATTTTCTCCCTTCACGGTTCTGTCGTTGCTTCTACTGTGGATTTTGGTAGCGAGAGGGTAGAGGGTTATTTTTCTAAATAGAAAAACAACTCTGATGACCTTTAGCCTCAATTTCATAGCTGATCAGATCTCAGTTACGTCCCTCACAACTTATTGAATTTGGATGTAGCTTAATCCCACAATGGGACAGAAAAGTATTGCCGCAAAAAACAGGGTCCCGACTCAAGTGTTACATGAAACTCAGTTCCCAATACATAAACCATATAGTCCATAATAATTATGACCTACCCCATTGCTTTTCCACCCTGTCACTCTAAATGAAAGGGAACCTTAACTTGTAGATGGGTATTTAGCTGTAGATGTATAGTCCACGGCAACGCGATGATAAATTAATCTTCACCAAGACAACTCTAAGCCACTCCGCTCACTCTATAGAACACTTAATAATCCATTTCTGACACGGAACACAATCCAAGAGCAACAATGACCTCAAAGGTGGATGTTTGTCTTGGTGGTTTGTCTGTGTTTTTACTTAGCTCTGCATATAGTCATGGAAATGTCGACCGACCGTAACAGAATGCAACATGAATCTGAATCCAAATGCAAGAAAAGTCACAAAGAAAATAGGAATGTCCAACTAGTTTATTTCCAGGATCCATTATAGAGCTGTGGATGTGTGTCTGACTAGTATCGGTCCATCTGTAGGGTTGTTATGTTATGACCTGTAGGGGATTTCCGACAAATCCATGGTAATTCTTGGAGAAAGTGTAGTAAACAAGCATATAAATCGCTCATTATAACAATTTTGGAGGCATCCAAAATTAGGTGTGCCTTTACGATTTCTGCTGTTGGTGGAGATTTTGTTAAAAATGTTTCCTGGATGTGTTCAATATTTTTCTTGTTATTATCCATCATTATGAACCCTCATAACAGCTGAGCCCCTTTAGAGTTTTAACGGCTTAGCCCTTTTAGTTTTGAAAGAGGTCAAATAACAAAGCAGGTGATCCTCTCATGCCACTGTTACTAATGTACTGTAACTAAAGTACTGTAACTAAAGTACTGTAACTAAAGTACTGTAACTAAAGTACTGTAACTAAATTACGGTAACTAAATTACTGTAATTAAAGTACTGTAACTAATGTACTGTAACTAAAGTACTGTAACTAAAGTACTGTAACTAAAGTACTATAACTAATGTACGGTAACTAAATTACTGTAATTACAGTACTGTAACTAATGTACTGTAACTAAAGTACTGTAACTAATGTACTGTAACTAAAGTACTGTAATTAAAGTACTGCAACTAATGTACTGTAACTAATGTACCGTAACTAAAGTACCATAACTAAATTACTGTATATAACATACTGTTACTAATGTACTGTAACTAAATTACTGTAACTAATGTACTGTAACTAATGTACTGTAACTAATGTACTGTAACTAAAGTACTGTAACTAATGTACTGTATATAATGTACCGTAACTAAAGTACTGTAACTAATGTACTGTAACTAAAGTACTGTAACTAAAGTACTGTAACTAAAGTACTGTAACTAAAGTACTGTAACTAATGTACTGTATATAATGTACCGTAACTAAAGTACTGTAACTAATGTACTGTAACTAAAGTACTGTAACTAATGTACTGTATATAATGTACCGTAACTAAAGTACTGTAACTAATGTACTGTAACTAAAGTACTGTAACTAATATACTGTATATAATGTACCGTAACTAAAGTACTGTAACTAATGTACTGTAACTAAAGTACTGTAACTAATGTACTGTAACTAAATTACTGTAACTAATGTACTGTAACTAAAGTACTGTAACTAATGTACTGTAACTAATGTACTGTAACTAAAGTACTGTAACTAATGTATTGTAACTAAAGTACTGTTACTAATGTACTGTAACTAAAGTACTGTTACTAATGTACTGTAACTAAAGTACTGCAACTAATGTACTGTATATAATGTACTGTAACTAAAGTACTGTATATAATGTACCGTAACTAATGTACTGTAACTAAAGTACTGTAACTCATGTACTGTAACTAAAGTACTGTAACTAATGTACTGTAACTAAAGTACTGTAACTAATGTACTGTAACTAGAGTACTGTAACTAATGTACTGTAACTAAAGTACTGTAACTAAAGAACTGTAACTAAAGTACTGTAACTAATGTACTGTAACTAATGTACTGTAACTAAAGTACTGTAACTAATGTACTGTAACTAAAGTACTGTAACTAATGTACTGTAACTAAAGTACTGTAACTAATGTACTGTAACTAAAGTACTGTAACTAAAGTGTAATGTGATTTGTAAACTGCCTTTTTTGCGTTTTTTCTTACGGACACTCCAATACAGAGGAGAAACCTGCCGTCAGTCATTTCAAGCGAAGGAAAGTGACATGAGGACTCTACGTAACGGTTAGTAATGCAAACCTGGCTGTAGGAGCGATGAGACAGATTAAAGTCAAGTTTGGTGGCATGATATCAACACTGTGCTGGATAGGCTACTGTTGTGTTTAGAATGCCCTCCCCCTCCACACACATACTGTAGATACACACCCATGCCATTGTACTGCCCTGTCTCAAAACGCACACGCTAGAACACACACACACACACACATACACATACACACACACCCGCACGCACACACCCCCTTCCCCTACACACACATACTGTAGATACACACCCATTCCATTGTACTGCCCTGTCTCAAAACGCACACGCAAACGCACGCTCACACATACAAACGCACGCTCACACATACACACGCACACACTCACATACACACACCCTAATGATTAAGGTGCTCTTCCATTCCCGTCCTATCTAATTAGTTAAACATGTCTCTGTGTTTGTTTATGATGCAAACGTGTCTTAGGTGATGACCTCATTGGCCCTTGAGGAGAAAAGAGAGAGAAGAGAGAAAAGAGAGAGAAGAGAGAGAGGAAGAGAGAAGAGAGAGAGAGAAGAGAGAGAGAAGAGAGAGAGAAGAGAGAGAGAAGAGAGAGAAGAGAGAGAGAGAAGAGAGAGAGAGAAGAGAGAGAGAGAAGAGAGAGAGAGAGAGAAGAGAGAGAAGAGAGAGAGAGAGAGAACAGAGAGAGAACAGAGAGAGAAAGAGAGAGAGAAAGAGAGAGAAAGAGAGAGAAGAGAGAGAGAAGAGAGAGAAAGCAGTGAAAACACAGGTGCACTGGGAACACTCCAGAATTTTCCCGGGCAGCAGTTCTTCAAATGCTGCTCCACTGCTAAAAAGCATCCAGGAGCACATTAAACCAAAGCTCCAACTGGGGAGCTTTTAAGAACCCGAGTTCGGCCAAAGAAAAGCAGGACATGGAATGTCTCAGGCGAAACAGTGTAGCCAGTTTTATTGTGGTGAGAGCCATTTTGAAATATAGCAACGGGACATTTTACGCAGTGTGCGAAGTCTAACAGAGACGGTGAGCCTGTGCATGTGCAAGAACATAAACACTTGTTTTTTTACTGGAGTGATAACCTAATGTAGGGATGAAAAACCTACAGTACGGTGAGTGGGGGGGGGGGGGGGGGGGTGTACAACTGTTTCTGCTTCTCCTGTCCCCTCTATGGCCTCCGTTTTCTATGATGTCAGGAACTCTCTTCCAATAGTAGGCTACACGTGGGAAACACTGATGTCATTCATTAAAATAGGCATTTTTCTCTCCTACAGTGGGAATTCTGGGACTGTAGTCACAAAGCGTCACAGAGTAGGAGTACTGTTCTAGGATCAGTTTGACCATAATAAATAAGACTACCTGTCTCGTACTCTAAGATTCTTTAATAATATGAGCACTGAACATCAGTCCTTATACAGTATAGGTAACCTACAGTACATTTTAAAACAGTACGAACAACTGGTATACCCGTTTGAGGCATGACAATACCTCTAGGAAGTGAGAGAGAGGTGACAATACCTCTAGGAAGTGAGAGAGAGGTGACAATACCTCTAGGAAGTGTGAGAGAGGTGACAATACCTCTAGGAAGTGAGAGAGAGGTGACAATACCTCTAGGAAGTGAGAGAGAGGTGACAATACCTCTAGGAAGTGAGAGAGAGGTGACAATACCTCTAGGAAGTGAGAGAGAGGTGACAATACCTCTAGGAAGTGAGAGAGAGGTGACAATACCTCTAGGAAGTGAGAGAGAGGTGACAATACCTCTAGGAAGTGAGAGAGAGGTGACAATACCTCTAGGAAGTGAGAGAGGTGACAATACCTCTAGGAAGTGAGAGAGAGGTGACAATACCTCTAGGAAGTGAGAGAGAGGTGACAATACCTCTAGGAAGTGAGAGAGAGGTGACAATACCTCTAGGAAGTGAGAGAGGTGACAATACCTCTAGGAAGTGAGAGAGAGGTGACAATACCTCTAGGAAGTGAGAGAGAGGTGACAATACCTCTAGGAAGTGAGAGAGAGGTGACAATACCTCTAGGAAGTGAGAGAGAGGTGACAATACCTCTAGGAAGTGAGAGAGAGGTGTAACTGCAATGAATTTGAGATGTTTTACAAATGTAACACATTTGCATGTAATTTCACCAACCAAAAGTACTGTAAGGGCTATGTTCCAACACTAACGTTAGGTATTAGGGTAGTCTCGCGTTGCCATACCTCAAAAATCACTTCGTTGTTACGCCTCTCTTGGAGGTCTCCAGAATTTTGTATTGCAAAAACGGTTTGAATGGTCCGCGGGGAGTGATTTTGATTGGATGTTACATGTCAAGAACCCTCCCCCCCACATGCCCGTTGGTGCTACGTGTTATGTCCGTCACTGTTTTGTATTTATTATGGATCCACATTAGCTGCTGCCAAGGCAGTTATACAATTTTTAAAAAACATTACAATACATTCATTACAGAATTCACAACACACTAAGTGTGTGCCCTCAGGCCCATACTCCACTACCACATATCTACAACGCAAAATCGTTGTGTGTATAGTGCGTATGTGTGTGTATAGTGCGTATGTTATCATGTGTGTGTATGCATGTGTCTGTGCCTATGTTTGTGTTGCTTTTAAGACCGGGAAAAGACACATTTTGCAGAGAGTTGTTCTGTGTGCTACAATAGTTTGCAACGTTACAGTAAATTGAAGAAAACCTGTAGTAAAAATTGCATTGTGTTTAGTCTACACAAAATCAACATACAGTACATAAACATATTTTGATGGGGTTTTAATCGGCGATTTTCCGGCCACACACCCACTGTTGCACCTATGACACTAGTCTAGTAATCACTATTGTTGCTCGGCCCAAACAAGGCATTTGATTGGTTTGATGAGTTGCTAGTGTCACTGATTTACACCGGGGTCCCACCCTTATTTAAAAAAAAATTCTACCATGAACTTCCCCAAACTTTTCGTTTTACGGACAATTGTAAAATGGGACTTTCCAGGGAGGAGTGAATGAGATGAGGACAAATATCTCGGGCAGTGTAGAGTCTGAGTTCACCTTTACTAGAACGTCTCTGGAGAAACACCTACATGATAGGATGAATGTATTGATGATGATAATGATGATAATGATGATGATGACATTAATGATGTTGATGATAATAATGATAATGATGACGATGATGATGATAATGATAACGATGGTGGTGATGATGATGATGATGATGATGATGATGATGATGATGATGATAATGATAATGATGGTGATGATAATAATGACAATGATGATGGTGATAATGATGATGATGACATTAATGATAATGATGTTGATGATAATAATGATAATGATGATGATGATAATGATAATGATAACGATGGTGATGATAATAATGACAATGATGATGGTGATGATAATAATGCCAATGATGACAACATTGATGATGATGATAATGATGGTGATGATGACGATGATGACGATGATGATGATGATGATGATGATGATGGTAATGATGGTGATGATGATGATGATGATAATGATGGTGATGATGATGATGATGGTGGTGATGATGATGATGATAATTATGGTGATGTGATGATAATAATGACACTGATGATGATGGTGATGATAATAATGACAATGATGACAACATTAATGATGATGATGATGAAAATCAAATCAAAGTTTATTTGTCATGTGCGCCGAACACAACAGGTGCGCCGAACACAACATTTTACCTTACAGTAAAATGCTTAGAGGATGATGATGATGATGACGAGGACGATGATGACGAGGACGATGACGAGTACGATGATGATGTGGATGATGACGAGTACGATGATGATGTTGATGATGATGACCAGGACGATGATGATGTGGATGATGATGACGAGTACGATGATGATGTGGATGATGATGACGAGGACGATGATGACGATGATGACGAGGACGATGATGACGAGGACGATGATGACGATGATGACCAGGACGATGATGACGATGATGACCAGGACGATGATGACGATGATGACCAGGACGATGATGACGAGGACGATGATAACGATGACGATGATGACGATGATGACCAGGACGATGATGACGAGGACGATGATGACGAGGACGATGATGACGATGATGACCAGGACGATGATGACGATGATGACCAGGATGATGATGATGAGGACGATGATGACGAGGACGATGATGACGATGATGACCAGGACGATGATGACGAGGACGATGATGACGAGGACGATGATGACGATGACGACCAGGACGATGATGACAAGGACGATGATGACGAGGACGATGATGACGAGGACGACGGCCCCAACAATGTCAGAAGGGTCCTACTCTGATCTCTCTATAATCTACAGTAGGAGCCGGCTGTCCTATGTAAGACAAAGAGAAGAAAGTGTTAGCGGGGTCCGTTCTTGCCTATCCCAACCGAAGTTGGGGTCATCATCCTCTTGCTATAGGTATTAATCTACTAATCTAAGATAGTTACTCTGGCCTATGCAGTTCTCATCCCGGACGAGCCTCTAAAAATGTTACGGCACCAGACAACCAATAGTATTGCGCAAACTCATTCCGAAAAGAAGACGACACCCCGCCAAGATTGGAGTAGAAATCACACCCACACCACCACTACATGTCGAAACCTGTGTTTCAACAGGACGGATTGAATCTCATGTCTTATCAGTCGGTTACGGGAACCCTCATCTCCCCCGGAGAGTATCCATTCACACATTCACTGAGTAATCGGTTTGTTCCTCTGGTCAAATATGAAACAGGTCAGTTGGTGGGGGGGGCATTTCCTTTGATAGCAACCGTATCCCATCATGAAACATTTGTTGTTTCTGCCTCCCAGACATTGCTGAACTGTGGTGGGGGAGGTAAGTGTGTGGAGGTAGTTCACCCAATATTTGACCCTAAGAGCAACGTACTGTGAGCACAGTGTGAATAGTGTGAAATATAAAAAGGTGTTGACAGATTCAAAAATCCTGGCTTTTTTCCCCCCATCATTACACACTTTTATAATAGCACACGTTTGATTTTTTTCAAAACATATTTTTTAAACATAATTATACTCACGCAACATGTAGGCTAAAAGATAAAAGGCTTAAGAAAGCTACCTTGTCACACTTGACTTGATCCTCAAGCCTTATAAGCATGCTGTCAGAGATGCCATTACCAGATATAATGATAATTTAGCAAAGAAATCTCAATTTGCGTCACCATGTTATCTCATCCACCTCCCAACAAACCACATCCATAATGACATATGGATCACTGGACTTTCCCAGACATTGTCATTTGTTCTCTCAGGGCTGGTGTCTTGGACCCAGATTAAGCCGAGTAATTGTAATAAAAAGCAATGTCAATAGAGATTCTTCATTGAAAGTGCTTTTTGTTCCAGGATTATAGGCGTAATTCATGTCCCTTTAATATGGTGAAGAAGATCCTGGACATCAGCCATTCCCCCGACTGAGCATGTGGACTCGTCGATGAGTGACCCTCTTGCTCGCTCACCATCTTACCTAGAAATCAGAAAAGCAAAGGCGAGACATCTGGACAGTTTGGCCCACTCTGTGTCTGTGAAACACACCCCAAGATGTCTTTTATTGTCCACGTTACAAGACAGGTGGACGTTAGAAGACGTTTACGGCACAGGCCATCCTCCCCGCTGATCGACTTCATGCCCAACTTTAACCGTAGCGCTTTCATAGGGCCGCGTTGCGGTCTATAGGCGTTGTGATCCGACTCGTGATATGGTTTAGCGATCATGGATTCATGGATGTTGTCATCCCCTATAACTCATCCTTACATGTCTCCTGTGGAAGGTGTGTGTGCAGGCGTTTGCTTTTGGAGGTGAACCATCTCGTTTGATATCTGTACAAGTGGCACTTGGGAGGTTGCGATGAAAATGTCAACATTTTACCACAACTATTTCCTGACTATTTGGAGGTTTTAGATTTATTGACAACTGGGGAGTTAAGTTATTGCGGTGTTTGGAAAAATAGTCCTGAAGCACCATAATAAGACAAGGGGATTTTCCCCATGTTGTAAAACAAACCACACTGAAGTCAAGGAAATACCTTACATTGGTTTGTTAGATAGAGTGGGAAGTGCAAGCTGTGAAATAATTTTTTATGAATACAGAAATTTTACCATTATTCTTCAATCGAATGCTATCAGAACTATCGGAAACTCTGTATGAAAAAATTGCCATAAAACGGCCAGATGCGTCATAAATTGGACGTTTCAAATTCCAAAATGAGCTTCCAATTGGTAAATAAGACTGGGGAACTCAGGTTGCATGTTTTTACACCGAGTTTTCCAATTGGATATTTCCAAGTTTCCTCGTTTCTAGTAGCACATGAATGCAGCATGCAACTATTTTGTTGAAAAGAGGTTTGTCTTATTCAAACTGAGGATTGTCACTTCACTGTAGTATGTATTTTAGGACAGCCTCAGTCTCAGCAGGATTTTGAAGTATATTTGAATCTTAACTTTAGGGCACCACAAGTTGCACAAATCATTTTTTTCTCTGATTCAATTTCACATTCTCATTATTGGTCACTTGAAAGTGTAAAGAAGATACATTCAGTCTATTCTCTACTTGTGTAACCCCTCCCCATTCTCTTGAGAAATGTTGGTAATGAAAAATCGTTTTTTTATTTTTTATAACTGGGAATAAACTTCAGTAATCTCTGTTCTACAATTCTACAATCTCTGTTCTACAATCTCTGTTCTACAATTATACAATCTCTGTCCTACAATTATACAATCTCTGTCCTACAATTATACAATCTCTGTTCTACAATTATACAATCTCTGTTCTACAATCTCTGTCTCCCAGAAAAAAAAGTGTAGTAAGTTCCAGAGCGATGCTCTAATGAGAGACAGAAGAAGAGACACACACATACAGAGAGAAAGAACAGCAGGGAAAGGCTGAGAGAGACAACCCAGCCACCACGACAAGGCTCATTGCAGAAGGAATAGCCTTGATGAAGAGCAGGGGTTTATCCTGTTAGACTACTTTTAAAAAAGTTTCATAGGAACTGCACATGTTTAATGCACATTATCTCTCTCATTCATCACCGCTGCCTTTGTTAAATGACAAGGCCTGGAAACCTTTCCAAAAGGAACAAAGGCTATTGGGAAGACAGATAAGTAATGTTATTGAACAAAGCTCCTGACACTGTCTGCATCGTGTTGTAGACTGATTATAACGAGTGGGAAACTAAAAACATGTCTTTTCTTGGTTGAATCAGTTACTCTTAATTGTCTGAGCTATTCCACATGCTTTGTACATATTTGTAAACAACAGCTAGTGCACGAAATCTAAGGAAGTCTCTAGATTTTGCTCGCCTGAAGAATAGTATATTGTGATAAATTGCAGGCCACACTACTTGCCTAGAGAGTTTTCATCTATACTTTTCGTGGCTGTTTATTTACCACCACAGACAGATGCTGGCACTAAGACCACACTCAGTCAGCTGTAAAAGGTAATAAGCAAACAGGAAACCACTCACCCAGAGGTGGCGCTCCTAGTGGCCGGAGACTTTATTGCAGGGAAACTTAAATCAGTTCTACGAAATTTCCATCAACATGTTAAATGTGCAACCAGAGGGAAAAAAATTCTAGATCACCTGTACTCCACACACAGAGACGCGTACAAAGCTCTCTCTCGCCCTCCATTTGGTAAATCCGACCACAACTCTATCCTCCTGATTCCTGCTTACAAGCAAAAATTAAAGCAGGAAGCTTTATCAATAAGCTACTCTTTAAGTACTTGTTCCTTTTATTTCATAATTGTTATTCGTATTTTTTAAACTGTGTTGTTGGTTAGGGGCTTGTAAGTAAGCATTTCAATGTATTCGGCGCATGTGACTAATAAAATTGCATTTGATTTAATTTAAGAAAATTAATGCTTTCTTGTACAAGGAATAAAATGCAAATTAATTACTTAAAAATCATAGAATGTGATTTTCAGGATTTTTGTTTAGATTCCGTCTCTCACAGTTGAAGTGTACCTATGATAAAAATTACAGACCTCTACATGCTTTGTAAGTAGGAAAACCTGCAAAATCGGCAGTGTATCAAATACTTGTTCTCCCCACTGTAAGTATTCAGACCCTTTGCTATGAGACTCGAAATTGAGCTCAGGTGAATCCTGTTTCCATTGATCACCCTTGAGATGTTTCTACAACTTGATTGGAGTCCACCTGTGGTAAATTCATTTGTTTGCACATGGTTTGTTAAGGAGCACATCTGTCTATGTAAGGTCCCACAGTTGACAGTTCATGTCAGAGCAAAAACCAAGCCATGAGGTCGAAAAAAATTGTCCATCTAGCTCCGAGACAGAATTGTGCCGAGGCACAGATCTGGGGAAGGGTACCAAAAGAATTCCTCAGCATTGAACCGCCCCAAGAACACAGTGACCTCCATCATTCTAAAATGGAAGAAGTTTGCAACAAGCAAGACACTTCCTAGAGCTGGCCACCTGGCCAAACTGAGAAATCGGGGGAGAAGGTCCAGGGATGAGAACAAGAACCCGATGGTCACTCTGACTGAGCTCCAGTGTTCCTCTGTGGAGATTGGAGAACCTTCCAGAAGGATAACCATCTCTACAGCACTCCACCAATCAGGCCTGTATGGTAGAGTGGCCAGATAGTTGTCACTCCTCAGTAAAATGCACATGACAGCCGCTTGGAGTTTGCCAAAAGGCACCTAAAGATTCTCTGGTCTGATGAAACCAAGATTGAACTCTTTGGCCTGAATGCCAAGCGCCACGTCTGGAGGAAACTTGGCATCATCCCTACGGTGAAGCATGGTGGTGGCAGAATCATGCCTTGGGGGTGTTTTTCAGCGGCAGGGACTTGGAGACTAGTCAGGATCGAGGGAAAGATAAACCGAGCACAGAGAGATCCTTGATGAAAATCTGCTCCAGAGCGCTCAAGACCTCAGACTGGGGTGAAGGTTCCCCTTTCAACAGGACAACGACCCTAAGCACAAAGCCAATGCACACACAATGCACATAGTCCAGGTAGCCATTTGATTACCTGTTCAGGAGTCTTATGGCTTGTGGGTAAAAACTGTTGAGAAGCCTTTTTGTCCTAGACTTGGCACTCCGGTACCGCTTGCAATGCTGTAGTAGAGAGAACAGTCTATGACTGGAGTGGTTGGGGTCTTTGACAATTTTTAGGGCCTTCCTCTGACACCGCCTGGTGTAGAGGTCCTGGATGGCAGGCAGCTTAGCCCCAGTGATGTACTGGGCCATACGCACTACCCTCTGTAGTGCCTTGCGGTCAGAGGCCGTACCAGGCAGTAATGCAACCAGTCAGGATGCTCTCGATGTTGCAGCTGTAGAACCTTTTGAGGATCTCAGGACCCATGCCAAATCTTTTTAGTTTCCTGAGGGGGAATAGACTTTGTCGTGCCCTCTTCACAACTGTCTTGGTGTGTTTGGATCATGCTAGTTTGTTGGTGATGTGGACACCAAGGAACTTGAATCTCTCAACCGTCTGCACTACAGCCCCATCGATGAGAATGGGGGAGTGCTCGGTTCTACTTTCCTGTAGTCCACATTCATCTCCTTTGTCTTGATCACGTTGAGGGAGAGGTTGTTATCCTGGCACCACCCGGCCAGGTCTCTGACTTCCTCCCTATAGGCTGTCTAGTTGTTGTCGGTGATCAGGACTACCACTGTTGTGTCATGGCAAACTTAATGATGGTGTTGGAATCGTGCCTGGCCGTGCAGTCATGAGTGAACAGGGAGTACAGGTGTGGACTGAGCACGCACCTCTGAGGGCCCCCTGTGTTGAGGATCAGAATGGCGGATGTGTTGTTACCTACCCTTACCACCTGGGGACGGCCCGTCATGAAGTCCAAGGATCCAGTTGCAGACGTAGGTGTTTAGTCCCAGGGTCATTCGCTTAGTGATGAGTTGAGGGCACTATAGTTTTGAACTTTGAGCTGTAGTCAATGAATAGCATTCTCACATAGGTGTTCCTTTTGTCCAGGTGAGAAAGGGCAGTGTGGAGTGCAATAGACATTGTATCATCTGTGGATCTGATAGGGCGGTATGCAAATTGGAGTAGGTCTTGGGTTTCTGGGATAATGGTGTGGATGTGAGCCATGATCAGCCTTTCAAATCACTTCATGGCTACAGACGTGAGTGCTACGGTTCGGTAGTCATTTAGGCAGGTTACCTTAGAGTTCTTGGGCACAGGGACTATGGTGGTCTGCTTAAAACATGTTGGTATTACAGACTCGGACAGGGAGATGTTGAAAATGTCAGTGAAGACACTTGCCAATTTGTCAGCGCATGATCGCCGTACACGTCCTGGTAATCAGTCTGGCCCTGTGGCCTTGTGAATGTTGATGTTTAAAGGTCTTACTCACATCGGCTGCGGAGAGCGTGATCACACAGTCGTCCGGAACAGCTGGTGCTCTCATGCGCGTTTCATTGTTATTTGCCTTGAAGCGAACATAGAAGTAGTGTAGCTCGTCTGGTAGGCTCGTGTCACTAGGCAGCTCTTGGCTGTGCTTCCCTTTGTAGTCTGTAATGGTTTGCAAGCCTTGCCACATCCGACGAGTGTCAGAGCCGGTGTAGTACAATTCGATCTTAGTCCTGTATTGATGCTTTGCCTGTTTGATGGTTCGTCGGAGGGCATAGCAGTATTTCTTATAAGCTTCCGGGTTAGAGTCCCGCTCCTAGAGTCCCGCAACTCTAGCCTTTAGCTCAGTGCGGCTGTTGCCTGTAATCCATGGCTTTGGTACGTACGGTCATTGTGGGGACGACGTCATCGATGCGCTTATTGATGAAGCCAGTGACTGATGTGGAGTTCTCCTCAATGCCATCGGAAGAATCCCGGAACATATTCCAGTCTGTGCTAGCAAAACAGTCCTGTAGCTTAGCATCTGCGTCATCTGAAGCACTTTTTTATTGACCGAGTTACTGCTGCTTCCTGCTTAAATGTTTTCTTATAAGCAGGAATCAGGAGGATAAAAATATGGTCAGATTTGCCAAATGGAGGGCGAGGGAGAGCTTTGTATCCGTCTCTGTGCGTGCAGTAAAGGTGGTCTAGAGTTTTTTCCCCTCTGGTTGCACATTTAACATGCTGATAGAAATCTGGTAAAGCGGATTTAAGTTTCCCTGCATTAAAGTCCCCGGCCACTTGGAATGCCGCGTCTGGATGAGCGTTTTCCTATTTTCTCATGGCGGAAAACAGTTCATTGAGTGCGGTCTTAGTGCCAGCATTGGTCTGAGGTTATATGTAGACAGCTACGAAAAATACAGATGAAAACTTTCTCGGTAGATTGTGTGGTCTACAGCTTATTATGAGATACTCTACCTCAGATGAGCAAAACCTTGAGACTTCCTTAGATATTGTGCACCAGCCGTTGTTTACAAGTATACATAGTCCGCCCCCCTTGTTTTACCAGACAAATTATGCTACCCTCTGCCTATTGGCTCCTTAGCTTATTCAAGCCTGTCTCAAAATACAACACTGCCCCTTTAAGACAAAAAAAACTCTTTACCTGACTCGCTTTTCAAAGATACCTAGAAATGTGCTCGTTTTGTTCTCTTGTAGGAAGTTATCATTCCCCTATTATTGACTACACATTATCTATAACTGGGCTATTGACTCCCTAACTAGCAAAGGATCTGGATAAAATGTGCACACCTGGCTACATTCAGCTCTTGCTTTGACCTCACTACTCACGACCGCACCAGTCTGTGTAGAGTACGGGCTAAGTAGTGCGTGGCAATGCAATAGAATCCTACTTGCCTACAACAAAATCTCTTGCATAGTGGCTAAGCCTATGCAACATTAACCAATTAAAAATAATACTGTAGCAATGAGGTTTGTGCAGTAATAGATTAATACCGCATATTGGCTTTGTTTGAATTGCCCTGTCAATGCATTGTTGTTCGGGACAGTTTTTAAATTGTATTTCAAAATTTGTGGTAGGCTATATAATCACACCGGTAATAGATCCATTGTTGTATTTCCTGTGAGGCACAGCTGAGTGAGCATATATTTAAATCATTTGCTTTCCATTTTTATTTTACTGTGTTGATGGTGCGTGCATCTGATGTTCAGTCTCAGTGGAGGGAGAGGGCAGCAGACTGAGGGTCCGCCTCTCAACATCCCTCCGCTCTCCCTTTCCTTGGCTGACACTGACCAGAAAGGGTCTTCCAGCTGATTGGAAAACTTGAGACGCACCGCATCATTTCTGCCTCGTGCACAAATTCATGTTGTTACTCCTATGAACAGAGAAAGTGAAATATTCCTCTATATTAAAAAATATCCAAGCCGCTAATAATAACAACAATGCAAGCCTATAGATACACTTTCCTACTCTTCATTACTGCTGCACTGCTTGTTGTAGCGTTGAGTGTAAATACAAAAAGGAACACAAGGCTTTATCTTGTTTTTTTCCCCCCAGAAATGTTTGGCGATCGAATAGGAATGTCCTGGAGATCGACCAGTCAATCGCAATCGACTGGCTGGTTACCACTGCTCTGGAAAGTTAAGCTGGCTGGTTACCACTGCTCTAAAAAGTTAAGCTGACTGGTTACCACTGCTCTAAAAAGTTAAGCTGGCTGGTTACCACTGCTCTAGAAAGTTAAGCTGGCTGGTTACCACTGCTCTAGAAAGTTAAGCTGGCTGGTTACCACTGCTCTAGAAAGTTAAGCTGACTGGTTACCACTGCTCTAGAAAGTTAAGCTGACTGGTTACCACTGCTCTAGAAAGTTAAGCTGGCTGGTTACCACTGCTCTAGAAAGTTAAGCTGGCTGGTTACCACTGCTCTGGAAAGTTAAGCTGACTGGTTACCACTGCTCTAAAAAGTTAAGCTGGCTGGTTACCACTGCTCTGGAAAGTTAAGCTGACTGGTTACCACTGCTCTAGAAAGTTAAGCTGGCTGGTTACCACTGCTCTAGAAAGTTAAGCTGGCTGGTTACCACTGCTCTAGAAAGTTAAGCTGACTGGTTACCACTGCTCTAGAAAGTTAAGCTGACTGGTTACCACTGCTCTAGAAAGTTAAGCTGGCTGGTTCCCACTGCTCTAGAAAGTTAAGCTGGCTGGTTACCACTGCTCTAGAAAGTTAAGCTGGCTGGTTACCACTGCTCTAGAAAGTTAAGTGAAGATCAATCTCGTGCTTCTCTCTGGGGCTGATATTGACATGCGCAGTCCTGGGGGAGCTGCATGGCAGTTTAGAGGGAACATTGACTATACTATATTAACATATGTACCTAAACTACCTTGTACCCCTGCACATCAACTCGGTACTGGTACCCCGTGTATATAGCCAAGTTATCGTTACTCATTGTGGATGTATTCCTTGTGCTATTATCTTTCTTATTTTTCACTGTTAGTCTACAAATGTTGTTTACGAAACATGTGACAAATACATTTTTATTTGACTTTATATACGAAGCCAACCGACATCGAAGAGTGAGAGTATTCCACAATCTGCTTGGTTGAGAGCCAAAAGAATAGAGGAGGATTCCATGTCTGAAGATTGGGCTATCCTAAAATGGAGACAGTACTAATGAAGTCATCTCCTTTCTTCTGTCTAAATAGAATGTAAGCACTCAAATGTGTCAAGATTTGATCATATTAATGGTTGGCCAAATAAGAGAACCCCAGATGTTATATCATTATAAATGTTTCCCAAGGTTGTAAAAATATTTTTGTATGCTACCCCTTCAATTTGATGGATCGAAAACACAACAGTATTTTATAACCTTTTTTTTTTTGTCTACAACACTCAGCACTTCTGACCCATGTGAATGGATGTTTCAAAACGATAAATCTCTCACTGAGCGTGTCACTTGAGACTGATTTATTCTCAGATCTATTTAAGAAATGCATCATTAAAATGACTATTACATAGTTTAGGGTGTTTGTAATCTCACTGTGAGTGTGTGTGATTATTAAGTCCTACATCAACTTTAAAGAAATGTTAAATGCTTGCTCAGTGACTTTTTATGCATTGGTCAAAAATCTCTGCTTTACTATGCATTTGTTTTTATTGTCCCCACATGCTCATGTTAAGGGCTGTTTTGTATAACGAGGTAAACATAATCTCAAAGTCTGTTTTTTATTAGAAACAGTCCTCAAACTAGAATCTCCCGCTGAGACAAATACTAACACTTGATGATAACTGTATTACTTTGATATACACAATGAGGTTGGGTCCTATAATAAACTATATTATTCACCTTGCTGCAATGAAGTGGGGGCACCAGAAACCAAGTGCTTATTCTTTTAGGACAAGAAAAAGACAAGGGATTACCAAATCTCAGAAGCCTCACAGTAGGAGAATGCTGCTTTGGGGGGTCACAGTAAGGGGCATGCTGTTTTGGGGGTCACAGTAAGGGGCATGCTGTTTTGGGGGTCACAGTAGGGGAATGCTGCGTTGGGGCTCACAGTAAGGGGAATGCTGCTTTGGGGCTCACAGTAAGGGGCATGCTGTTTTGGGGGTCACAGTAGGGGAATGCTGCTTTGGGGCTCACAGTAAGGGGAATGCTGCTTTGGGGCTCACAGTAAGGGGAATGCTGCTTTGGGGCTCACAGTAAGGGGAATGCTGCTTTGGGGCTCACAGTAAGGGGAATGCTGCTTTGGGGCTCACAGTAGGGGAATGCTGCTTTGGGGCTCACAGTAGGGGAATGCTGCTTTGGGGCTCACAGTAAGGGGAATGCTGCTTTGGGGCTCACAGTAGGGGAATGCTGCTTTGGGGCTCACAGTAGGGGAATGCTGCTTTGGGGCTCACAGTAAGGGGAATGCTGCTTTGGGGCTCACAGTAGGGGAATGCTGCTTTGGGGCTCACAGTAGGGGAATGCTGCTTTGGGGCTCACAGTAGGGGAATGCTGCTTTGGGGCTCACAGTAGGGGAATGCTGCTTTGGGGCTCACAGTAGGGGAATGCTGCTTTGGGGCTCACAGTAGGGGAATGCTGCTTTGGGGCTCACAGTAGGGGAATGCTGCTTTGGGGCTCACAGTAAGGGGAATGCTGCTTTGGGGCTCACAGTAAGGGGAATGCTGCTTTGGGGCTCACAGTAAGGGGAATGCTGCTTTGGGGCTCACAGTAGGGGAATGCTGCTTTGGGGCTCACAGTAGGGGAATGCTGCTTTGGGGCTCACAGTAAGGGGAATGCTGCTTTGGGGCTCACAGTAAGGGGAATGCTGCTTTGGGGGGTCACAGTAAGGGGAATGCTGCTTTGGGGCTCACAGTAAGGGGAATGCTGCTTTGGGGCTCACAGTAGGGGAATGCTGCTTTGGGGCTCACAGTAAGGGGAATGCTGCTTTGGGGCTCACAGTAGGGGAATGCTGCTTTGGGGCTCACAGTAGGGGAATGCTGCTTTGGGGCCAAACAATATGTTTTACAGACATCAATCCATCAAAATCAATATTCTTCACAATAGCCCCCCCATCAATCCATAAAAATCTACTTGATAGCATACTGGATGTGTTTTTCATACATGTACAGTGAGATATGTACAATTTGATGTATTCTAGTCGATATCATAAAAAATATCCATACAATTTTATAGTGGTGGGACATCAGCCACAACTAACTAAAACGTAGTTGAAGAGTACGGCGGGGCTCGGCACCAACGGCGGGGCTCGGCACCAACGGCGGGGTTCGGCACCAACGGCGGGGTTCGGCACCAACGGCGGGGTTCGGCACCAAAGGCGGGGTTCGGCACCCACGGCGGAGTTCGGCACCAACGGCGGGGTTCGGCACCAACGGCGGGGTTCGGCACCAACGGCGGGGCTCGGCACCAACGGCGGGGTTCGGAACCAAAGGCGGGGTTCGGCACCAACGGCGGGGCTCGGCACCAACGGCGGGGTTCGGCACCAACGGCGGGGTTCGGCACCAACGGCGGGGTTCGGCACCAACGGCGGGGTTCGGAACCAACGGCGGGGTTCGGCACCAACGGCGGGGCTCGGCACCAACGGCGGGGTTCGGCACCAACGGCGGGGTTCGGAACCAACGGCGGGGTTCGGCACCAACGGCGGGGTTCGGAACCAACGGCGGGGTTCGGAACCAACGGCGGGGTTCGGCACCAACGGCGGGGTTCGGCACCAACGGCGGGGTTCGGCACCAACGGCGGGGTTCGGCACCAACGGCGGGGTTCGGCACCAACGGCGAGGCTCGGCACCAACGGCGGGGTTCGGAACCAATGGCGGGGTTCGGCACCAATGAAAACATATAGGAAGAGAACGATAGTTTGGAACGGAGCCACGGAAATAATTACACGCTAATAAAAATATAAAAATCAACTGGTTACTTGTTCTCCCCAGGCTTCTAGTTGATCGCATGGCTACTACAATATTGTACGACGGGCATACATTTTATGTTGTCTTTGTCCCTAACGGTATTCCATTTTAGTTTTTTTTTTTCTTGTAATAAAATACAGAGTAGCTATGACGGACTCGATGAAACAACTGTTTTTAATTATACTGTTCTCAGAGGTTTTGGTGAAGAATTGGCCAATCAGGAAGCAGAGTTGCATAGAGAGACTCATGATTATGCCACACTATAAAAAAACTAAAATAAGTTGAGTCAATTAAAAAACAAATCAAGACAACCAGCTGGATACTATTTTTAGTTCACAAAACGGACATATCGCCCAGATATCGCTAGTTTTCACCTAATCCCACAGAAATATTTCACCTAACACTTGAATATGGCGTATCTATTTGCTGCTTCACCGAATAGAAAACTAGGATATTGACGATGAACAGAGGAGTGGCTTGGAGTTGAATCTCCTCATACCACATCCCTGAGCTAGTCTGGGCTACAGTGGTACATAGAGCCTAATAAAAACACACATGAACCTGTGCCATTGTCCTACCCCCCTCAAACCCTAATGAAAACCAGCAGCCAGCAGCAATAATCCCTGTGCCAGTTCCATGCCAAAATAATAAAATATCCACCTCAATCCATTTTTCTCTCCATATTATTCTGCGCTAGCAGAAACTCAGCACACTTCATTGGGATACGTTAGGGTCGAGTGGGGTAGTTAAAAAATGTGTAGTTATAGTGGGGTAGTTATAGAGGGGTAGTTATAGTGGGGTAGTTATAGTGGGGTAGTTATAGTGGGGTAGTTATAGAGGGGTAATTATAGAGGGGTAATTATAGAGGGGTAGTTATAATGGGGAAGATATAGTGGGGTAGATATAGTGGGGTAGATATAGTGGGGTAGTTATAGTGGGGTAGTTATAGTGGGGTAGTTATAGTGGGGTAGTTATAGAGGGGTAATTATAGAGGGGTAGTTATAATGGGGAAGATATAGTGGGGTAGATATAGTGGGGTAGTTATAGTGGGGTAGTTAAAAAGGGGTAGATATAGTGGGGTTATTATAGAGAGGTAGTTATAGTGGAGTAGTTCTAGTGGGGCAGTTATATTGGGGTATATCAAGTGGTGTAGTTATAGTGGGTTAGTTATAGAGGGGTGGTTATAGAAGGGTAGATTTATAGGGGTAGTTATAGAGGGGTAGTTAGAGGGGTGGTTTCAGAGGGGTTGTATTAGCGGGGTAGTTATAAAGGGGTGGTTATAGCGGGGTAGTTATAGAGGGGTAGTAATTTTGGGGTAGATATATAGATGGGTAGTTATAGTGGGGTAGTAATAGTGGGGTAGTTATAGAAGGGTATTTAGAGTGGGGTAGAATTATAGGGGTAATTATAGAAGGGTAGATTTAGAGGGGTGGTTATAGAGGGGTAGTTAAAGTGGGGTAGATTTAGAAGTGTAGATTTAGAGGGGTAGTTATAGAGGGATAGTTAAAGTGGGGTATTTTTAGAGTGGTAATTATTGATTGGTAGATATAGATGGGTAGTTACAGAGGGGTAGTTATAGTGGGGTAGATTTAGAGGCTCAATTATAGAGGGGTAGATTTAGACGTGTAGTTATAGAGGGGTAGTTAAAGTGGGGTAGATTTAGACGAGTAGTTATAGAGGGGTAGTTAAAGTGGGGTAGATTTAGAAGTGTAGATTTAGAGGGGTAGTTATAGAGGGATAGTTAAAGTGGAGTATTTTTAGAGGGGTAAGTAGAGAGGGGTAGATTTAGAGGGGTAGTTGCAGGGGGGTAGTTATGGAGGGGAAGTTATAGTGGGGTAGTTACAGTGGGGAAGTCATAGAAGGGTAGTTAAAGTGGGGTAGTTACGGTGGGGTCATTATAGTGGGGTAGATATAGTGGGGTAGTTATAGAGGGGTATTAATAGTGGGGTAGTTATAGAGGGGTAGTTAAGGTGGGGTAGTTAAAGTGGGGTAGTTAAAGGGGGGTAATTATAGTAGGGTTGGTATAGTGGGGTAGATTTAGAGGGGTAGTTATAGTGGTGTAGTTACAGAGGGGTAGTTATAGAGGGGTGGTTATAGAATGGTAGAAATAGTGGGGTATTTATAGTGGAGTAGTTAAAGTGGGGTTGTTATAGAGGGGAATTTATAGTGGGGTAGTTATAGAGGGGTAGTTAGAGTGGGGTAGTTATAGAGGGGAATTTATAGTGGGGTAGCTATAGAGGGGTAGTTATAGTGGGGTAGTTATAGTGGGGTAGCTATAGAGGGGTAGTTATAGTGGGGTAGTTATAGAGGGGAATTTATAGTGGGGTAGTTATAGAGGGGAATTTATAGTGGGGTAGTTATAGAGGGGAATGTATAGTGGGGTAGTTATAGAGGGGTAGTTATAGTGGGGTAGTTATATTGGGGTAGTTATAGTGGGGTAGCTATAGAGGGGTAGTTATAGTGGGGTAGTTATAGAGGGGAATTTATAGTGGGGTAGTTATGGAGGGGTTGTTATAGAGGGGAATTTATAGTGGGGTAGTTATAGAGGGGAATTTATAGTGGGGTAGTTATAGAGGGGAATTTATAGTGGGGTAGTTATAGAGGGGTAGTTAGAGTGGGGTAGTGATAGTGGGGTAGTTATAGTGGGGTAGTTATAGTGGGGTAGTTATAGTGGGGTAGTTATTATGGTGTAGTTATAGTTGTGTAGTTATAGAGGGGTAGTTATAGTGGGGTAGTTATAGTGGGGTAGTTATAGAGGGGTAGTTATAGTGGGGTAGTTATAGTGGGGTAGTGATAGTGGGGTAGTTATAGTGGGGTAGTTATAGTGGGGTAGTTATAGTGGGGTAGTTATAGTGGGGTAGTTATAGTGGGGTAGTGATAGTGGGGTAGTTATAGTGGGGTAGTTATAGTGGGGTAGTTATAGTGGGGTAGTTATTATGGTGTAGTTATAGTTGTGTAGTTATAGAGGGATAGTTATAGTGGGGTAGTTATAGTGGGGTAGTTACATAGGGGTAGTTATAGTGGGGTAGTTATTGTGGGGTAGTTAACGTGGGGTAGTTATAGAAGGGTAGTTAAAGTGGGGTAGATTTAGAGGGGTAGATTTAGATTGGTAGTTATGGAAGGGTTTTTGAAGTGGGGTAGCTTTAGAGGGGTAGTTATTGGAGGGTAGTTAAAGTGGGGTAGATTTAAAGGGGTAGATTTAGAGGGTTAGTAATAGAGGGGTAGTTACAGAGGGGTAGTTATAGTGGGGTAGTTATAGTTGGGTATTTTTAGTTCGGTAGTTACAGAGGGGTAGTGATAGTGATACATCAACTAGTAACAGTATCTATTGAGATACCAATGTGCATTCCATGTGTAGGCCCAGTCTTCCAGTAACATCCTAGATGATTCACAAGTCTGGAAAAAGTTACTTCATGAACCTACAACAGCACAAAGTCATGTGCTGTATTATGTTGATGTATGATGTCATTCAATGCTATTGTTATGTCAATCTTTTGAAGAGAGGGCATTGGGATGTTGAAGTGGGGATGGGCATTCTGGAGAGGTTGCTACGGTAGTGGTCTCTCTTTACAGTGGGGATGGGCATTATTCTCTTCCCTCTGTCTGTCTGTCTGTCTGTCTGTCTGTCTGTCTGTCTGTCTGTCTGTCTGTCTGTCTGTCTGTCTGTCTGTCTGTCTGTCTGTCTGTCTGTCTGTCTGTCTGTCTGTCTGTCTGTCTGTCTGTCTGTCTGTCTGTCTGTCTGTCTCAGTATTTTCCAACAGAGGCAAAGGGCTTTTCAGTGAGAACTTTATGAGCTCTACAAACATGTAACACCAATGTGTGGTTGGTCATGTGACAGCTTTATGTGTCCTGGATAGTTCACATCTTTAGCTCCTGTGGCTTTGGTCAGAAACAAATTGTTAGGGAAGCAGACGGTAGCAGTAGCCCTAGGCAGAAGTCACCAATGTGGCCTGAGCTAACCTAACCTCACCCCAACTCTACTCTTAACAAGCACTTATACAGTATGGTGCACATTGTAGGACACCCTCAGCCTCACTAAGCTTCAATCTGCACTTACTGTATGGGCAGCTTTCAGCCACACTGTGAGAACATGATGTCATTAGTAGTTCCACTCTGACACTGTGAGAACATGATGTCATTAGGTGTTCCACTCTGACACTGTGAGAACATGATGTCATTAGGAGTTCCTCTCTGACACTGTGAGAACATGATGTCATTAGTAGTTCCACTCTGACACTGTGAGAACATGATGTCATTAGGTGTTCCACTCTGACACTGTGAGAATATGATGTCATTAGGAGTTCCACTCTGACACTGTGAGAACATGATGTCATTAGGAGTTCCTCTCTGACACTGTGAGAACATGATGTCATTAGGAGTTCCTCTCTGACACTGTGAGAACATGATGTCATTAGGAGTTCCACTCTGACACTGTGAGAACATGATGTCATTAGGAGTTCCTCTCTGACACTGTGAGAACATGATGTCATTAGGAGTTCCTCTCTGACACTGTGAGAACATGATGTCATTAGGTGTTCCACTCTGACACTGTGAGAATATGGTGTCATTAGGAGTTCCTCTCTGACACTGTGAGAACATGATGTCATTAGGAGTTCCTCTCTGACACTGTGAGAAATGATGTCATTAGGAGTTCCTCTCTGACACTGTGAGAACATGATGTCATTAGGAGTTCCTCTCTGACACTGTGAGAACATGATGTCATTAGGAGTTCCTCTCTGACACTGTGAGAACATGATGTCATTAGGAGTTCCTCTCTGACACTGTGAGAACATGATGTCATTAGGAGTTCCACTCTGACACTGTGAGAACATGATGCCATTAGTAGTTCCACTCTGACACTGTGAGAACATGATGTCATTAGGAGTTCCTCTCTGACACTGTGAGAACATGATGTCATTAGGAGTTCCTCTCTGACACTGTGAGAACATGATGTCATTAGGAGTTCCACTCTGACACTGTGAGAACATGACAATTCCAGCCCTTTTTTCAGCCTGACCTGTATTTCCTGGGCACGGCCAGTAATGACTCAGTAAGGGGAACCTCTGTGAACGTAGCCACACATCACACACACACACGCACGCACGCACGCACGCACGCACGCACGCACGCACACGCACACACGGTAACTCCAGTCCAGCGCCTCGTCGTCGAAAGGCTTCCACACACCCTGCCTCAGGTCTCCAGTCCAATGCCAACAGCTCCACCACAGCTCCCCAAAAACACACACAAGAGAGAGGGAGAGAAAATTAGGAGAGAAGGCTGAGAATGAGCACACAAGAAGCGGGGGAAAAACTCCTGATATGTGCCTAGGCTGGATGAGGTGTTGGGACATGTCTTCATCTATCTCGCAATAAACAGACTGAGGAAAAAGCTGCCGACAGATCAAATATAGCACCACGACAACAGATAACTAAACACTGGCGGCAGGTAGCCTGACAAGTAGGATGGTTGGGCCAGTAACTGAAAGGTTGCGGGATCGAATCCCTGAGCTGACAAGGTAAAAGTCTGCCTTTCTGCCCTTGAGCAAGGCAGTTAACCCACTGTTCTCCAGGCGCCGATGATGTCGATTATAGCAGACCCAACTGCACCTCTGATTCAGAGGGGCCGGGTTTAAATGCGGAAGACACATTTCAGTTGAATGCATTCAGTTTCTACAACTGACTAGGTATCCCTGTTTACTTGAGTTGTAGGTAAAACTAACACCGCTTTGCCAGATCATTCTCTGGTCCGAGACCATTGTGATTCTAATTAGTAGCACCTTGTGGTTAGTGTGGTGACACACCAGAAATGGGATTGAATCTGATTGCAGATTTTCACAATGTGATATTTAAATGTAATTTCCGATTGAGCCAACATCAGCAGAAATAAACCTAGCAATTACATCAACAAAATTACATTTCTCTGACCCACATGTGTAATGCACGTGTCAATCTCATTTCACGGAGAATCTTAACTGAAAGGTAAAAACCAAAAACCAGAAGACACTAGGTCCTCCATGGAATGAGTTTGACACACCTTGGTGTAAATGCATTATGGATAATTTAAAAGTACAGTGTATTTACTTTAAACAAGTATGTATGCGAAAGCCATGAGCGGTTATAAGAATGCATTTTAGTTGGGGACGTTTCAGGTGATTTTGAGCTGAATGGCTGGAGATCCAACAGTGGTAAGCTCCCAGAATGATCTCCACACCAATTCCACACTTGCTTACAATGAATTATACGACTTTATACAGGAGCGCATTAGTTATTTTATTAATTTAACCTTTATTTAACGAGGCAAGTTGCTATGAATGCTGAAAGGGAGTCACATACAACACTATATGAACGTGATGAAAAGGCACTATGAACCCATTATACACAAGGGTTCATAGAAAATGACAGTCTGATGATGACAAGACTAAGGCAGGCAGAGCAGCTACATCCCCCCCTAGTGGTCATTTCTCTAAATACATGGAATGGGGGAAAATGGTCTTTCTGTAAAAAATAAAATAAAATAAAAAACACATCCAACTGGCTGCCCTTGGGCTTGCAGCCAAGCAAAACTGATTGCATATTTTATAGTAGGTTCTGTTTTTGAAAGGGGCCAAACCAAGTGCTCTGGTGGGATGAGGGAATGTTAAACATCTGAAAATGGCTCTTTATTACGACTTTAAAACAAACAATCCATTTGGCTCTGCACACGGAGGGCTGAAGATATGGGCAAGTAGCTGCTCAGCCAATGAAAGAGTACATCTGAAAAGTGTGAATATTTCCTGAGTCCCGTAGAATAGGTGTTGTATGCAGCAAAGTGACTCACTGTGCATGCAACTTATATGTGTTTTGGAGATAATATGTAAATGTGATTCTGATTATTGTACATGAGCAAAATCTGTTTGTTTTTTCCATAGGTATTCTTATTTGTTCAAGGCACACAAGTTTAATAAAGAATGTTAAGAATTGTTCAAACTGTGTTTTCATAGTATGTCTAGTACGTATAGTCTAGTAGTGTATGTTTAAGGTGAAGCCAGTGGAGAGTTTTGTGTGTTCTCAGAAAGTATAGAGACTGTCCTGTAATCAGTTCTGTCATTACTCCATTTCAAGCCAAACTGTCCTGTAATCAGTTCTGTCATTACTCCATTTCAAGCCAAATTGTCCTGTAATCAGTTCTGTCATTTACTCCATTTCAAGCCAAACTGTCCTGTAATCAGTTCTGTCATTACTCCATTTCAAGCCAAACTGTCCTGTAATCAGTTCTGTCATTTACTCCATTTCAAGCCAAACTGTCCTGTAATCAGTTCTGTCATTTACTCCATTTCAAGCCAAACTGTCCTGTAATCAGTTCTGTCATTTACTCCATTTCAAGCCAAACTGTCCTGTAATCAGTTCTGTCATTACTCCATTTCAAGCCAAATTGTCCTGTAATCAGTTCTGTCATTTACTCCATTTCAAGCCAAACTGTCCTGTAATCAGTTCTGTCATTACTCCATTTCAAGCCAAATTGTCCTGTAATCAGTTCTGTCATTTACTCCATTTCAAGCCAAACTGTCCTGTAATCAGTTCTGTCATTACTCCATTTCAAGCCAAACTGTCCTGTAATCAGTTCTGTCATTTACTCCATTTCAAGCCAAACTGTCCTGTAATCAGTTCTGTCATTTACTCCATTTCAAGCCAAACTGTCCTGTAATCAGTTCTGTCATTTACTCCATTTCAAGCCAAACTGTCCTGTAATCAGTTCTGTCATTACTCCATTTAAAGCCAAATTGTCCTGTAATCAGTTCTGTCATTTACTCCATTTCAAGCCAAACTGTCCTGTAATCAGTTCTGTCATTTACTCCATTTCAAGCCAAACTGTCCTGTAATCAGTTCTGTCATTTACTCAATTTCAAGCCAAACTGTCCTGTAATCAGTTCTGTCATTTACTCCATTTCAAGCCAAACTGTCCTGTAATCAGTTCTGTCATTACTCCATTTCAAGCCAAACTGTCCTGTAATCAGTTATGTCATTACTCCATTTCAAGCCAAACTGTCCTGTAATCAGTTCTGTCATTTACTCAATTTCAAGCCAAACTGTCCTGTAATCAGTTCTGTCATTACTCCATTTCAAGCCAAATTGTCCTGTAATCAGTTCTGTCATTTACTCCATTTCAAGCCAAACTGTCCTGTAATCAGTTCTGTCATTACTCCATTTCAAGCCAAACTGTCCTGTAATCAGTTCTGTCATTTACTCCATTTCAAGCCAAACTGTCCTGTAATCAGTTCTGTCATTTACTCCATTTCAAGCCAAACTGTCCTGTAATCAGTTCTGTCATTTACTCCATTTCAAGCCAAACTGTCCTGTAATCAGTTCTGTCATTACTCCATTTAAAGCCAAATTGTCCTGTAATCAGTTCTGTCATTTACTCCATTTCAAGCCAAACTGTCCTGTAATCAGTTCTGTCATTTACTCCATTTCAAGCCAAACTGTCCTGTAATCAGTTCTGTCATTTACTCAATTTCAAGCCAAACTGTCCTGTAATCAGTTCTGTCATTTACTCCATTTCAAGCCAAACTGTCCTGTAATCAGTTCTGTCATTACTCCATTTCAAGCCAAACTGTCCTGTAATCAGTTATGTCATTACTCCATTTCAAGCCAAACTGTCCTGTAATCAGTTCTGTCATTTACTCCATTTCAAGCCAAACTGTACTGTAATCAGTTCTGTCATTTACTCCATTTCAAGCCAAACTGTCCTGTAATCAGTTCTGTCATTTACTCCATTTCAAGCCAAACTGTCCTGTAATCAGTTCTGTCATTACTCCATTTCAAGCCAAACTGTCCTGTAATCAGTTCTGTCATTTACTCCATTTCAAGCCAAACTGTCCTGTAATCAGTTCTGTCATTTACTCCATTTCAAGCCAAACTGTCCTGTAATCAGTTCTGTCATTTACTCCATTTCAAGCCAAACTGTCCTGTAATCAGTTCTGTCATTACTCCATTTAAAGCCAAATTGTCCTGTAATCAGTTCTGTCATTTACTCCATTTCAAGCCAAACTGTCCTGTAATCAGTTCTGTCATTTACTCCATTTCAAGCCAAACTGTCCTGTAATCAGTTCTGTCATTTACTCAATTTCAAGCCAAACTGTCCTGTAATCAGTTCTGTCATTTACTCCATTTCAAGCCAAACTGTCCTGTAATCAGTTCTGTCATTACTCCATTTCAAGCCAAACTGTCCTGTAATCAGTTCTGTCATTTACTCCATTTCAAGCCAAACTGTCCTGTAATCAGTTCTGTCATTTACTCCATTTCAAGCCAAACTGTCCTGTAATCAGTTCTGTCATTTACTCCATTTCAAGCCAAACTGTCCTGTAATCAGTTCTGTCATTACTCCATTTCAAGCCAAATTGTCCTGTAATCAGTTCTGTCATTTACTCCATTTCAAGCCAAACTGTCCTGTAATCAGTTCTGTCATTACTCCATTTCAAGCCAAATTGTCCTGTAATCAGTTCTGTCATTTACTCCATTTCAAGCCAAACTGTCCTGTAATCAGTTCTGTCATTACTCCATTTCAAGCCAAACTGTCCTGTAATCAGTTCTGTCATTTACTCCATTTCAAGCCAAACTGTCCTGTAATCAGTTCTGTCATTTACTCCATTTCAAGCCAAACTGTCCTGTAATCAGTTCTGTCATTTACTCCATTTCAAGCCAAACTGTCCTGTAATCAGTTCTGTCATTACTCCATTTAAAGCCAAATTGTCCTGTAATCAGTTCTGTCATTTACTCCATTTCAAGCCAAACTGTCCTGTAATCAGTTCTGTCATTTACTCCATTTCAAGCCAAACTGTCCTGTAATCAGTTCTGTCATTTACTCAATTTCAAGCCAAACTGTCCTGTAATCAGTTCTGTCATTTACTCCATTTCAAGCCAAACTGTCCTGTAATCAGTTCTGTCATTACTCCATTTCAAGCCAAACTGTCCTGTAATCAGTTATGTCATTACTCCATTTCAAGCCAAACTGTCCTGTAATCAGTTCTGTCATTTACTCAATTTCAAGCCAAACTGTCCTGTAATCAGTTCTGTCATTACTCCATTTCAAGCCAAATTGTCCTGTAATCAGTTCTGTCATTTACTCCATTTCAAGCCAAACTGTCCTGTAATCAGTTCTGTCATTACTCCATTTCAAGCCAAACTGTCCTGTAATCAGTTCTGTCATTTACTCCATTTCAAGCCAAACTGTCCTGTAATCAGTTCTGTCATTTACTCCATTTCAAGCCAAACTGTCCTGTAATCAGTTCTGTCATTTACTCCATTTCAAGCCAAACTGTCCTGTAATCAGTTCTGTCATTACTCCATTTAAAGCCAAATTGTCCTGTAATCAGTTCTGTCATTTACTCCATTTCAAGCCAAACTGTCCTGTAATCAGTTCTGTCATTTACTCCATTTCAAGCCAAACTGTCCTGTAATCAGTTCTGTCATTTACTCAATTTCAAGCCAAACTGTCCTGTAATCAGTTCTGTCATTTACTCCATTTCAAGCCAAACTGTCCTGTAATCAGTTCTGTCATTACTCCATTTCAAGCCAAACTGTCCTGTAATCAGTTATGTCATTACTCCATTTCAAGCCAAACTGTCCTGTAATCAGTTCTGTCATTTACTCCATTTCAAGCCAAACTGTACTGTAATCAGTTCTGTCATTTACTCCATTTCAAGCCAAACTGTCCTGTAATCAGTTCTGTCATTTACTCCATTTCAAGCCAAACTGTCCTGTAATCAGTTCTGTCATTACTCCATTTCAAGCCAAACTGTCCTGTAATCAGTTCTGTCATTTACTCCATTTCAAGCCAAACTGTCCTGTAATCAGTTCTGTCATTTACTCCATTTCAAGCCAAACTGTCCTGTAATCAGTTCTGTCATTTACTCCATTTCAAGCCAAACTGTCCTGTAATCAGTTCTGTCATTACTCCATTTAAAGCCAAATTGTCCTGTAATCAGTTCTGTCATTTACTCCATTTCAAGCCAAACTGTCCTGTAATCAGTTCTGTCATTTACTCCATTTCAAGCCAAACTGTCCTGTAATCAGTTCTGTCATTTACTCAATTTCAAGCCAAACTGTCCTGTAATCAGTTCTGTCATTTACTCCATTTCAAGCCAAACTGTCCTGTAATCAGTTCTGTCATTACTCCATTTCAAGCCAAACTGTCCTGTAATCAGTTATGTCATTACTCCATTTCAAGCCAAACTGTCCTGTAATCAGTTCTGTCATTTACTCAATTTCAAGCCAAACTGTCCTGTAATCAGTTCTGTCATTACTCCATTTCAAGCCAAATTGTCCTGTAATCAGTTCTGTCATTTACTCCATTTCAAGCCAAACTGTCCTGTAATCAGTTCTGTCATTACTCCATTTCAAGCCAAACTGTCCTGTAATCAGTTCTGTCATTTACTCCATTTCAAGCCAAACTGTCCTGTAATCAGTTCTGTCATTTACTCCATTTCAAGCCAAACTGTCCTGTAATCAGTTCTGTCATTTACTCCATTTCAAGCCAAACTGTCCTGTAATCAGTTCTGTCATTACTCCATTTAAAGCCAAATTGTCCTGTAATCAGTTCTGTCATTTACTCCATTTCAAGCCAAACTGTCCTGTAATCAGTTCTGTCATTTACTCCATTTCAAGCCAAACTGTCCTGTAATCAGTTCTGTCATTTACTCAATTTCAAGCCAAACTGTCCTGTAATCAGTTCTGTCATTTACTCCATTTCAAGCCAAACTGTCCTGTAATCAGTTCTGTCATTACTCCATTTCAAGCCAAACTCTCCTGTAATCAGTTCTGTCATTACTCCATTTCAAGCCAAACTGTCCTGTAATCAGTTCTGTCATTTACTCCATTTCAAGCCAAACTGTACTGTAATCAGTTCTGTCATTTACTCCATTTCAAGCCAAACTGTCCTGTAATCAGTTCTGTCATTTACTCCATTTCAAGCCAAACTGTCCTGTAATCAGTTCTGTCATTTACTCCATTTCAAGCCAAACTGTCCTGTAATCAGTTCTGTCATTACTCCATTTCAAGCCAAACTGTCCTGTAATCAGTTCTGTCATTACTCCATTTCAAGCCAAACTGTCCTGTAATCAGTTCTGTCATTTACTCAATTTCAAGCCAAACTGTCCTGTAATCAGTTCTGTCATTTACTCCATTTCAAGCCAAACTGTCCTGTAATCAGTTCTGTCATTACTCCATTTCAAGCCAAACTGTCCTGTAATCAGTTCTGTCATTACTCCATTTCAAGCCAAACTGTCCTGTAATCAGTTCTGTCATTTACTCTATTTCAAGCCAAACTGTCCTGTAATCAGTTCTGTCATTTACTCCATTTCAAGCCAAACTGTCCTGTAATCAGTTCTGTCATTTACTCCATTTCAAGCCAAACTGTCCTGTAATCAGTTCTGTCATTTACTCCATTTCAAGCCAAACTGTCCTGTAATCAGTTCTGTCATTATTCCATTTCAAGCCAAACTGTACTGTAATCAGTTCTGTCATTACTCCATTTCAAGCCAAACTGTCCTGTAATCAGTTCTGTCATTTACTCCATTTCAAGCCAAACTGTCCTGTAATCAGTTCTGTCATTTGAGCGACTGTTCGCATCCCGTGTCTCACAAAGAGAGAATGGAGTTCTGAGATCTGAAGACATGTAGGTGAGACGAGGGAGACTTTATAAGAGAACACAGAATACACACTCACTCACACAGACACACACACACACACGCGCACGCACGCACGCACAAACACACACGCACACACACACACACACATGCGCACACACACATGCGCACACACGCACACACACCCTGTATTACTGTCCCTCCTCTAACATCAGTCCCTATAGACCCTGTATTACTGTCCCTCCTCTAACATCAGTCTCTATAGACTCTATATTACTGTCCCTCCTCTAACATCAGTCTCTATAGACTCTATATTACTGTCCCTCCTCTAACATCAGTCCCAATAGACTCTGTATTACTTTCCCTCCTCTAACATCAGTCCCAATAGACTCTGTATTACTTTCCCTCCTCTAACATCAGTCTCTATAGACCCTGTATTACTGTCCCTCCTCTAACATCAGTCTCTAGACTCTGTAGTACTGTCCCTCCTCTAACATCAGTCTCTAGACTCTATATTACTGTCCCTCCTCTAACATCAGTCTCTAGACTCTATATTACTGTCCCTCCTCTAACATCAGTCTCTATAGACTCTATATTACTGTCCCTCCTCTAACATCAGTCCCAATAGACTCTGTATTACTGTCCCTCCTCTAACATCAGTCTCTATAGACCCTGTATTACTGTCCCTCCTCTAACATCAGTCCCTATAGACTCTGTATTACTTTCCCTCCTCTAACATCAGTCTCTATAGACTCTATATTACTGTCCCTCCTCTAACATCAGTCCCTATAGACTCTGTATTACTGTCCATCCTCTAACTGCAGCTGTGAGTCTTACTGCACAAACACCACAGCTGATGCTTGTCTAAGCAGAATGTTCACACACACGCAGCACTACAATACCTGTGATGCCTGTCTGAGCATTGAGCCGAGGTTCCACCACCGCCGAAGCCTGATGTCCACATCATGAAGGGCCTGAGTGGACGGGGTGCCGAAGCCTGATGTCCACATCATGAAGGGCCTGAGTGGACGGGGTGCCGAAGCCTGATGTTCACATCATGAAGGGCCTGAGTGGACGGGGTGCCGAAGCCTGATGTCCACTTCATGAAGGCCCTGAGTGGACGGGGTGCCGAAGCCTGATGTCCACTTCATGAAGGCCCTGAGTGGACGGGGTGCCGAAGCCTGATGTCCACTTCATGAAGGCCCTGAGTGGACGGGGTGCCGAAGCCTGATGTCCCCTTCATGAAGGCCCTGAGTGGACGGGGTGCCGAAGCCTGATGTCCACATCATGAAGGGCCTGAGTGGACGGGGTGCCGAAGCCTGATGTCCCCTTCATGAAGGGCCTGAGTGGACGGGGTGTTGAAGCCTGATGTCCCCTTCATGAAGGCCCTGAGTGGACGGGGTGCCGAAGGCTGATGTCCACATCATGAAGGCCCTGAGTGGACGGGGTGCCGAAGCCTGATGTCCCCTTCATGAAGGCCCTGAGTGGACGGGGTGCCGAAGCCTGATGTCCCCTTCATGAAGGGCCTGAGTGGACGGGGTGTCGAAGCCTGATGTCCCCTTCATGAAGGCCCTGAGTGGGCGGGGTGCCGAAGCCTGATGTCCACTTAATGAAGGCCCTGAGTGGACGGGGTGCGAAGCCTGATGTCCCCTTCATGAAGGCCCTGAGTGGACGGGGTGCCGAAGCCTGATGTCCACTTAATGAAGGGCCTGAGTGGACGGGGTGCCGAAGCCTGATGTCCACTTAATGAAGGCCCTGAGTGGACGGGGTGCCGAAGCCTGATGTCCCCTTCATGAAGGCCCTGAGTGGACGGGGTGCCGAAGCCTGATGTCCCCTTAATGAAGGGCCTGAGTGGACGGGGTGCCGAAGCCTGTGGCCGACGGCTCGGCTGGAGACAACGCTACATTCTGCATTTTGGCATCAAGCTTTCTCTGCTCTTGCAGACGATCACAAATGCACACACACTATTGTGCTGTGCTGTGCTGTGCTGGCCCCACGCCCCCATCACACACAGTATTGTGCTGTGCTGTGCTGTGCTGGCCCCACGCCCCCATCACACACAGTATTGTGCTGTTCTGTGCTGTGCTGTTCTGTGCTGGCCCCACGCCCCCATCACACACAGTATTGTGCTGTTCTGTGCTGTGCTGTTCTGTGCTGGCCCCACGCCCCCATCACACACAGTATTGTGCTGTTCTGTGCTGTGCTGTTCTGTGCTGGCCCCACGCCCCCATCACACACAGTATTGTGCTGTTCTGTGCTGTGCTGTTCTGTGCTGGCCCCACGCCCCCATCACACACAGTATTGTGCTGTTCTGTGCTGTGCTGTTCTGTGCTGGCCCCACGCCCCCATCACACACAGTATTGTGCTGTGCTGTGCTGTGCTGTGCTGTGCTGTGCTGTGCTGTGCTGTGCTGTGCTGTGCTGTGCTGGCCCCACGCCCCCATCACACACAGTATTGTGCTGTTCTGTTCTGTGCTGTGCTGTGCTGGCCCCACGCCCCCATCACACACACAGACAAGCGTTTTGACTTTCACTCTGCCAAAACAGCTAACTTCTTTCTCCAATGAACTTCAGCCGGCTGGTGTGCAACAATGCCACAGTTGGTGTGACTTTGGATAGCCTATCTGGGGCTAGTTATGGGCCGTCACAATGTAAGTGAGACAACATTTTCATATTGTACATCTTCTAGTTGTCTCATTAAATGCGTTCAATGTGTGTATATGGATTTCTACAATGTATAGTTGGTTTGAGGTTTTTAAGTCTTGAAACATTGTCCCATGTACGTTGTGTAATTTAATGATGGTCACTAACTAGCCTCATAGGGATATCAAATGTCAAACCAAAACGATCAGGTCTCGTGCAGCTGCGCTCCGTATTGATGATTACTAGGGTATTGTCAGTCGTTGGCATGTGGACAGGATTGAAATAAGCCCAACCCAAAGAAAACTGTTACGGTACCCTCCATTATGTTACGGTACCCTCCATTCTGTTACGGTACCCTTCATTCTGTTACGGTACCCTCCATTATGTTACGGTACCCTCCATTATGTTACGGTACCCTCCATTCTGTTACGGTACCTTCCATTCTGTTACGGTACCCTCCATTCTGTTACGGTACCCTTCATTCTGTTACGGTACCCTCCATTCTGTTATGGTACCCTTCATTCCGTTACGGTACCCTCCATTTTGTTACGGTACCCTCCATTCTGTTACGGTACCCTCCATTCTGTTACGGTACCCTCCATTCTGTTACGGTACCCTCTATTCTGTTACGGTACCCTTCATTCTGTTACGGTACCCTGCATTCTGTTACGGTACCCTCCATTCTGTTACGGTACCCTTCATTCTGTTACGGTACCCTCCATTCTGTTACGGTACCCTCAATTCTGTTACGGTACCCTCCATTCTGTTTCGGTACCCTCCATTCCGTTACGGTACCCTCCATGCCGTTACGGTACCCTCCATGCCGTTACGGTACCCTCCATTTTGTTACGGTACCCTCCATTTTGTTACGGTACCCTCCATTTTGTTACGGTACCCTCCATTCTGTTACGGTACCCTCCATTCTGTTTCGGTACCCTCCATTCCGTTACGGTACCCTCCATTCCGTTACGGTACCCTCCATGCCGTTACGGTACCCTCCATGCCGTTACGGTACCCTCCATTTTGTTACGGTACCCTCCATTTTGTTACGGTACCCTCCATTCTGTTACGGTACCCTCCATTCTGTTACGGTACCCTCCATTCTGTTACGATACCCTTCATTCTGTTACGGTCCCCTTCATTCCGAGACATAATCATTTTCCAATTATCTTGAAAATCTCTGTTTTGTATAAGACTGACTTTATGACCAAAATTATTTATAGTCAATGTTGACACTAGAATAAATGTTTCTGACTCATATCAATGACACATAGATCGTTTTCAAAAAACAAGAAGTTGCTTTTTAGGGGGTAGTCACTCTTTAAACTCTTGTTCCTCAAGGATTACAATAAGTACTCAGCACTTTAAAGAAAATAGTTTGAATGAGCAAGTTGTTTGCTATTTCTTGGTCCTTGGTTATGTAAGGTAAACAGTGATGTGATGGTCTGAGTTAGGGGTTAACCTCAACCAGTGGAAATGTCCCTGAAGCCTCACTGATATCTCCAGATCTGAGGCTCCAGCATCTCTTGTCTTACGAAGCAGGGGAGCGGAGGGCTCCGCCAACAATGTGGAATAATGGAAACTTTGTTCAAAAGTAGAGTACACACATCCAACTAATCTCCACTGTTGCAGGGTACACATAAAGATGCCACAGGAGAGGAGAAGGGAGGAGGAGGAGTTAAATCGGACTGAAACTTCGGGAGCAATCAAACAGTGTGTGTGGTAATATGCTTATTTTTTATTATGTGAATTTTGAACACGAAGACAACTTTAAAAGGCCCACTCCACAACACTGATAATTTCAACTTCAAATAACGCAGAAATTAAAGTATGTTATTTAATGGTCTTTTTATTTATTGATGTACATATAACCATCGATTCTTGCAGAACATAGCCCAAAATATAAGGTTATTGGCAAGAAGCTGGAAGGTATTAGATATTGGTTTGTTGTGTCAATGCACTTTACAGCACAATGGCTTTTGAATGGATTAGTCAAGGTAGGAAGAAGTCTTCAGCAGTCACAATGGAAAACTGTACCACCGACACAGTAAGAACAAATGTCCATACATAAGTGCATGCATTTTAATCCAGCACTATAAAATTGTTTTATATACTTGATATTCAATACTCAGACATAAAGGGCATAAGTGACCATTACTATTACTTCATTTTCAAAGTGTATTAAATCATTCAACATTAAACGTGTAAGTAGTCCCCATCTGGATTATGCGGCGGGGAAAGTACCAATGAACAGCCAGCCAATCCAGGCAAAGTGGCTTTTTGGTGGAAGACTTCCTGTGTTCTGTTGTGGTGCGGTGAAGTACTCAAGCAAGCACAGAGGACTAGTCCATCCACAAAATAGTTCCATAACGGAAAACAAAAGAATGTATGGGTGTGGGGGTTATGAAAAATAATGAAAGGGCTTAAAAGCAAAGGGAAAAATGGCATTTTACTACCACAATGTCCTGAAAATGCTTTGAAGTCACACTGGAACCCCTCCCTGCCTTTGTAAGTCATCCATGGAAAACATCTAGATCTAGTGTGATTGAAACATTACATTGACAGGAGAATGTCCCTAATCACTTTAAGATGTAGGCATGCCGTGCTTCTCCCATCTACATTTCACAATTTACCATGGTTTAGGTTTACCATGGATTAGGGTTACCATGGGTTAGGGTTACCATGGTTTAGGGTTAGGGTTACCATGGTTTAGGGTTACCATGGTTTAGGTTTACCATGGATTAGGGTTACCATGGTTTAGGGTTAGGGTTACCATGGTTTAGGGTTACCATGGTTTAGGGTTAGGGTTACCATAGTTTAGGGTTAGGGTTACCATGGTTTAGGGTTACCATGGTTTAGGGTTAGGGTTACCATGGTTTAGGGTTACCATGGTTTACGGTTAGGGTTACCATAGTTTAGGGTTACCATGGTTTACGGTTAGGGTTACCATGGGTAAACAATGCATATAAAACATTCAGCAGCATCATCAATCAATTAGTCTAGCAGTGTTCCTTTTGGCATCTATTTTAGATTCAGAGAGAGTTTAAAACTTCTTCGGGATTGGTGGGTCCCCTGCGGGACGGTTGAGCTTATATAATTAGCATGAGGTTGTAAGTAACAAGAAAATGTCCCAGGACATAGACATATCTGATATTGGCAGAAAGCTTACGTTCTTGTTAATCTAACTGCACTGTCCAGTTTACAGTAGCTATTACAGTGAAAGAATACCATGCTATTGTTTGAGGAGAGTGCACCATTTTGATCATGAAAAGTTATTAATAGTCACATGAACGGGGTTGCAGATGTAATTACAGGGTAGAGTAAAATTCATGAGCTCCGAGCTCCAACAATGCAGGAACAAGTGAAATAAAACAATCATAATAAAAATAGAAATGATAATATATACATATTAACAGCTGTGTCAATGATAACTGTCCATTGTGGTGGAGGCAGAATAAATGTCCATTGATGGGGAGGGGGTGCCATGGCTCGGGTGGCTGTCCCTGATGATCTTCTTGGCCTTCCTGTGACACCTGGTGTTGTAGATGTCCTGGAGGGCAGGTAGTGAGCACCCAACGGTGCGTTCGACTGAGCGTCCAAACCTCTGTAGCGCCTTGCGGTCCATGGCGGTGCCATACTGGGCTGTGACGCAGCCCGACAGAATGCTCTCGATGGTGCTCCTGTAGAACACTGTGAGGGCCCTCGGGGTCAGGCCGGATTTCTTCAGCATCCTGAGATTTAGTTTTAGTCAAGATATCTTTTAGTCTTGGTCGACTAAAACTCTGGACAATTTAAGTTTAGTTTTAGTCACAGCCATTTTGTGACATAATTTTTCAATTAAATAATGAATATTTATGCCAGCTTTAACTTCTATTCTGTGCATATCCCCCTTGTATACCTTAGCTGGCAACAGCTGCCAGCCATAATTAACCATATAGGCTATAAAGCCTTGGCTACAGATTAAACAATTTACAGTTCTGATTTTCTCCGCATCATAACCGTCAAGGGGGTAAATAACAGTGGAGGGAGAATTGGAGCTTTAAAAAAATGAGGTATTACTGTACTCTTAATAGTGAACAAATAGCCTTTGTTTTACACATAGGACAAAAGCAACCGCAGCTCGCATTTGCTGACCACAGTGCTAGAGCGGCAACACAGATGAATGAATAACAGCGTACATGGGAAAAATCGAGCCTCTGATGTGATCCAAGCAAAAATAGTCTACATGAAAGTAAAAGAGAGAATATACATTGTTTCTAGTTGAGGTTAGTTACAAGTCAAGTGTCCTGGCTTCGCATCAGATCAAAAGACTGACAAGTGACCGCCAGGGAGCTGTGTGGGAGAGCCGGGCAGAGCATCTCAATCAGACCGGCAACTGAACTACGTCAATTCTGCTGCCAATGAGAGGATTGCATGAAATATTCTGCATGTTCATGATTGGACAAAACAGATGAAAATGTGATCTTCATATCAAATGAAAAGTCCATTAGTCTCACATGGAATTCTCGTCTCGTCACATTTCTAAAATGAAAAGTAATTTGCAGTAGGCCTAGTTATTGTTTTTTTTTTTATCTCGTCTCGTTACGGTCATAGTTTCACCGAGGAAAAATAGGTCATGGACAAGTCTTTTTTGTCATAGTCTTGTAAGCTATTTCACGTACATGTACTGGGTTGGACCACAAAGCACCGATATAAGAAAATCTAAGTGACATTCCATCTGCAATTTACATTGATGTGTCAGGCTCCACAATATGGTATGAATCAAAGGGAAAGTCTGCGTTTACATCCACTCCGATTGGCAAACCCTATCAACTGTTAGATGTGCTGTATGTCATAAACGCGAGGTATATTGTATTTAAATACTCCCCGCTACACTGTTCAAATGAGATGCGTTGTAACACCAAAACTAGTGGCAACTGAGCTGCCACCAACATGAAGGAGACGAAACCTTAACTTTGCAGGAGTATTGAAACACATCATGTTTTAAACACATTACAAGGTGTGTTGTAACCAGGGGTTCAACTTTCACTGGGGTCGGTAGGGGGCATGACCCCCCCCCCCCCCCCCCCACACACACACACATTCTGAAATTGCATTTTGTCCCCCTTCCTCTGTTGGAGGTGTAAAACACAAAAGGGGACATATTTGCATATGTTTTGGTCTTGTGAAGACTGGCTGAATTTTGGCCAAGAGAATGTTCTTTTATCTCAGCATGTCTACAGTTTGCTTGGAAATGTTGATACTGGAGACTGTTATGAGAAGAAACTGTGTAACCTAGAATTTATAGTGGCTAAGAAATGCATTGCCATTAATTGGAAAGTTGGTTATCCTCCCACAATGGATGGAAGAAATGTCAAGTTATGTATCACTAGATTTGATTTATTACAACGTTAAGAGCATGAAAACATGCCAACGTCATGGGAGATACCTATTTAGGCAATCCCTAGCTGCTGGGCTGCTCAGTACTGGCCCTGGGGGTCTGCTGTACTATTGTCACTCTGGTCTTGGCCTAACACACCTGAAACCAATAATGAATGTTTCACTAAGATCCTAAAGCTGAGCGGGGTGTGTTTGGTTGGGGCACTTGCAGGGACGTGGACCCCTAGGGACAGGACGGGGTGACCCAGCTACATTGTGTGCAAGTAAAAAGAGCTCTACAGTAGTATTACTATTACTATTCCTGAGCTCTACAGTACTACTACTATACATTACTTCTACTGGATCTTGAAGATGGCGCCAAAGAACATGGCTGACGTTTTACATTCTCCCAGCCAATTGTGCTATTTTATTAATTTTTTTTCATTTTGTGTAACTTATTTTATATCTTATTGTGTACATATTGCTGCTGCTACTGTCTCTTATGACTGAAAATAACTTCTGGACATCAGAAAAGCAATTACTCACCACGGACTGGAAGAACCTTTTTCCTTTAACGAGTCTGCTTTCACTGGAACAGGCCCAGATCCACGCCTTTTGCATGAAGAAAAGACGCCAGAAAAGGGGCCGCAGATCGGGCATCCTTCTGAGAACCTGGAGGCGATCGAGTAAACTCCCACTGCCTTCCATTCTTCTGGCTAACGTGCAATCATTGGAAAAAAAGATTGATGATCTACAATTAAGATTATCCTACCAAAGGGACATTAAAAACTGTAACATCTTATGTTTCACTGAGACGTGGCTGAATGAAGATACAGACAATATAGAGCTATGTTACGATCGTTATAATGAGTGGACAAAGATGCAGCGTGGTATGGTTCCATCCTCTTTATTTTGAAGTGAAACTCCAAAAAACTATAAATGCAAAACGAAACGGGAAGCTGCTATAGTGCTCACAGGCAACTATACATAGTCAAGATCCCACAAAGCACAATGGGGAAATGGCTGCCTAAATATGATCCCCAATCAGAGACAATGATAAACAGCTGCCTCTGATTGGGAACCATACCAGGCCAACATAGATCATTAACTTCTCTGCGCTACGGATCCCTTTTACGGGATCCCTTTCCTAAACAACCGCTAGAATTGCAGGGCGCCAAATGCAAAAATATTACAAAAAATATTTATAATCATGCAATCACAAGTGAAATATACCAAAACACAGCTTAGCTTGTTGTTAATCCACCTATCGTGTCAGATTTTGAAAATATATTTTACAGCGAAAGAAATCCAAGCTTTTGTGAGTGTAGCTTTCAATGCCATTTGGGTTGCGCGTTATGCTGAGAAAACTACAGCCTCGTTCCGGTCCTGAAAGGAAGATGAAAATTTCCAAACGTATCAGATTAAAAAATATGACAAAAAATATTTATAATCATGCAATCACAAGTGAAATATACCAAAACACAGCTTAGCTTGTTGTTAATCCACCTATCGTGTCAGATTTTGAAAATAGACTTTACAGCGAAAGAAATCCAAGCTTTTGTGAGTGTCAATCAATCAATGCTACAACAGCTAGCCCCAAATTAGTATGGTCACGAAAGTCAGAAAAGCAATAAAATGAATCGCTTACCTTTGATAATCTTTGGATGTTTGCACTCACAAGACTCCCAGTTACACAACAAATGTTATTTTTGTTCGAAAAATATTACTTTTATAACAAAAAAACGCCATTTGGGTTGTGCGTTATGTTCAGAAAACCAAAGCCTCGTTCCGTTCGACAAAAATTCCAAAAAGTATCCGTAATGTTCGTAGAAACATGTCAAATGTTTTTTATAATCAATCCTCAGGTTGTTTTTAACAAACATAATCGATAATATTTCAACCTATTCAATAACCTATCCTTCAGTAACCTATTCAATAAAAGAAAGAAAAAAAATGGAGAGCTACCCCTCTCGCGCGCAGGAACTAATCAGAGGACACCTGATTATTTTTGAAAAATCTCGCTCATTTTTCAAAATAAAAGCCTAAAACTATGTCTAAAGCCTGGTCACAGCCTGAGGGAGCCATTGGAAAAGGAAGCTGGTTGATACCCCTTTAAATGGAAGAAAGACGGGCCAGGAAACACAGATTAAAAAACAAAAAAAATCACTTCCGAGTTAGATTTTCTCAGGTTTTCGCCTGCAGAATCAGTTTTGTTATACTCACAGACAATATTTTGACAGTTTTGGAAACTTTGGAGTGTTTTCTATCCTAATCTGTAAATTATATGCATATTCTACGATCTGGACCTGAGAAATAGTCACTTTACCTTAAGAACGTTATTTAAAAAAAGAAATAATAATCTGACCCCTAGCGTCAAGATTAACAGGTCAACATTCACAAAGCCCCTGGGCCAGATGGATTACTAGGACGTGTAGTCAAAGTATGCGTGGAATAACTGTCAAGTGTCTTCACTGACATTTTCAACCTCTCCCTGACCGAGTCTGTAATACCTACATATTTCAAGCAGACCACCATAGTCCCTGTGCCCAAGGAAGCAAAGGTAACCTGCCTAAATGATTACCGCCCCGTGGCCCTCACGTCGGTAGCCAGGAAGTGCTTTGAATGGCTGGTCATGGCTCACATCAACAGCATCCTCCCGGACACCTTAGACCCACTCTAATTTGCATACCACCCCAACAGATCCACAGATGACGCAATCTCAATTGCACTCCACACTGCCCTTTCTCACCTGGACAAAAGGAACACTTATGTGAGAATGCTGTTCATTGACTAATGGTCAGCGTTCAACACCATAGTGCCCACAAAGCTCATCACCAAGCTAAGGACTCTGGGACTAAACACCTCGCTCTGCAACTGGATCCTGGACTTCCTGACGGGTCGCCCCCAGGTGGTAAGATTATGCAACAACACATCTGCCACGCTGATTCTTAACACTGGGGCTCCTCAGGGGTGTGTACTTAGTCCCCTTCTGTATTCCCTGTTCACCCACGACTGTATGGCCAAACACGTCTCCAACACCATCCTTAAGTTCGCTGACACAACAGTGATCACTGACAAAAATGAGACGGCCTATAGGGAGGAGGTCAGAGAACTGGCAGTGTGGTGCCAGGACAACAACCTCTCCCTCAATGTGATCAAGACAAAGGAGCTGATCGTGGACTACAGGAAAAGGTGGGCCTGAACAGGCCCCCATTAACATCAACGGGGCTGTAGTGGAGAGGTTCGAGAGTTTCAAATTCCTTGGTGTCCACATCACCAGCAACCTATCATTGTCCAAACATACCAAGACAGTTGTGACGAGGGCACATCAAAACATTTTCCCCCTCAGAAGACTGAAAAGATTTGGCATGGGTCCCCAGATCCTCAAAAGCACCATCGAGAGCATCCTGACCGGTTGCATCACTGCCTGGTATGGCAACTGCTCGGCATCTGAACGTAAGGCACTACAGAGGGTAGTGCGAACGGCCCAGTACATCACCGGGGCCAAGCTTTCTGCCATCCAGAACCTATATAATAGGCTGTGTCAGAGGAAAGGCCATAAAATTGTCAGAGACTCCGGCCACCCAAGTTATAGACTGTTTTGTTTGCTACCGGTACCGGAGTGCCAAGTCTAGGATCAAAAGGCTCCTCAATAGCTTCTACCCACAAGCCATAAGACTGCTGAACAATTAATTAAATCACCACCAGACAAATGACATTGACCTCCTCCCTTTTAAACAGTGCTGCTACTCACTGTTTGTTTGTTACTTATGTTTAGTCACTTCACCCCCACCTACAGATTACCTCAACTAGCCCATACCCACACACACTGACTCAGTACCAGTGCCCCCTGTATATAGCCTTATTATTGTGTTACTTTTTATTTTAGTCTACTTAGTAAATATTTTCTTCTACTTAACCAGGCAAGTCATTTAAGAACAAATTCTTATTTACAATGAAGGCCTAGGAACAGTTGGTTAACTGCCTTGTTCAGGGGCAGAACCACAGATTTATACCTTTTCAGCTCGGGGATTCGATTTAGCAACCTTTCGGTTACTGGCCCAATGCTCTAACCACTAGGCTACCTGCCGCCCCACTGCACTGTTCTTGAACTGCACTGTTGGTTGAGGGCTTGTAAGTAAGCATTTCACAGTGAAGTCTACACTTGTTGTATTCGACGCATGTGACAAATAAAGTTTGATTTGATTTTTATTAAGCCTATGATATGAATTATATGGAGGGTCTAATGTTTCTGTGTGTTAATGTGTAGGTGTATGTGTGTGTGTGTTTCTATTAAACTTTTGTTTCCCAAAACTTTCCCTTGAGAAAACAAAAGGGAAGTAAGTTGTGTTGGGGAAAGAGTTGAGTTATTGACTAGACCGGTGGGGGTCGGGCGTGCAGGCAGCTCGGACTGGCTGGGCGGTTCGGTGGACATTTGATATAGAAGATGTCTTAATAAAGACAATCAAAAGTTGTCTTTGTACTTTATTTGTAAGAGGTGTTCATTTGTTAGGCTATTGTTTAAAGTTGCAACACAATATTGATTATTGAATTATCATATATCTACAGTAGTTCAGTCTTATCAACCCACTTAAACATATTTAATATCGATCTCTTACCTAGCTTGATGACTGTGGGCATTCTTCCGTACTTGTTGTTCTAAATAGAGACAGCTAGAAGGGCCATGGGTCATATTAGATGGTGTAGATATACAGGAAATAAGCTTTAGATACACCCCCCCCCCCCAAAAAGGGAGGACAACGCCAAGTTATGTCACACCCACTTCTAAAACCAAAGTTTCACCCCTGTTGTAAAACCACTTAATCATGTGTTGTGCAACACCTTGCCAGGGACTGGGAGCACTATCGAAACAATTGAAAACACTATTTTGTTTTTTTCAAGTCCTGATTAGTAAAGAATTAGACTCCTTCTCTTTTGGTGTCGTTTCCTCTCTCTAACGCTTCTAAACACAATTGTGATGTTTTGAATCCTGTCTTGTGCAGATTTAGATCCCTTTTTGTCTTGATGTTTAACATTGTTTTCTGTATTCAATCATTTGTCTTTTTGTACCATTTTGGCAGGCATTGTCAAGCACCGTATTCAAACCACCAGCACTAACTGGAGGTTCGACTCAACTATTCTGCATTCTCATCCAATGACTATCATGAACTGGGAACGGGTGCTGTCCTCATTGAATGTCAATTTGCCTGACGGTTTTGATGTCCGTTCATCATGATCCATTACACCTCATGGCACAACAATGTTAATACTAATATAGAAATATACTTTTTTTTTCATCAAACATGCATAGGTGTGAAATCATAAAGTCTAAAAGTATTGAGTTACCCACAATCTAAAAACAGAGTCATGTGGCAAGATAAGGAAGGTGATTAAAACCAAAGCCTTCCAATGAGTTCAATCTCTCTACTTTCTCTGTAGTTGGTTATACACATGAAAGATACATACAGTCTTAATTATTTTTGCATAGCTGCTGCAAAAGGACTGGTCATCAGTTCGAAAACAAAATGGTTTCTATCACGGCTGGATTACATTCTTGTCAGTTGCTAACTAGCCAACTTCAGCTAACTCAGTCAAGTTAAACATTGCACCTGGAAGGACAAACATAAATATATATCATCAGTGCCAATAGTAAAATTCTATGTTTGTGGTTTGTGTTGACATTATCAATGGGCTGCAATGCTTGGTGACTGATGAGGTAAGAAATCCATGCTAAATAAGATAATCTAGGGAGTGGCAGGACATATAGCCTGTAAGCGTTCCACTGACACTTTTAGTAACACTTCCTCTATTCAATGTTGTTTTGAAGCACGTTCTAGTTGCATTCCCACATTTCTCTTTAATTAAGCAATTCATTCCAGCACTGACACTGGTTTAGGACTTCACTACTCCCTCCCTCCCTCCCTCCCTCCCTCCCTCCCTCCCTCCCTCCCTCCCTCCCTCCCTCCCTCCCTCCCTCCCTCTCCTGGCCCTGTTAAATCTGTCTACAGTAAATTTGACCAACTTTCTATACTGGCTTATCAGGAGCTGGTCTCCGTCTGTAACCTCCACTGTCTGCTTCTCATCTGCACTGACTTCAACAGCCTTTGTCACCTTGCCTCTCTACAATCCACAAGTTTGGCAATAAGAAAAACGGGAGGTACATGGGGAGTTGTGAAAACGAGCTCTGGGCTGCAGTTGCATTTCATTTCAAAAGGTTGTCCCCCCCTCCCTTTAACCGTTGTTCAAGCAATTTCACAAATCTGAAGCACAACTGGATAGGTATGAGTCCTGCAGAGCTTATCTCTATTGTCCAGTTACGTGCTCATCCTGTCAGAGATTCATTTCCATCAAATCCACGAAGGGGATCGAACAAGGCCAGAAGGGAGGAGAGAACAGGCTTTAGGAATGAAACACAGCCCTGGTCAGACGAGGTGAAGTAGGGAGCGAGGGAACGAGGGAGAGTAGGAATTACAAAGCTGACCTGCTGCTTCTCCTCTTCCTCCTCCCAGGGTCCCCCCTCGTCTAGACAGCACCCCGTTATCAGTCCCGCTGAACCACTAATCAGCGATTGTTTCCTCTCTGCTCCCTGTTTCCAATCCACTAGCGACAAGACAGGAGGCAGACATGCGGTCCTCCCTCGGTCTAGAGGCGGCATGCGTTTTCTCAGCGTCCGCCAACAAATGCCAGACAAAGATGAGAGGGAACAGAAGCTTTCGTTCTCAATCCACTCAGCTCCTAGTTTTATGACCGTGATTATTATTGTTGCTGTTCCAAACTTGGACATTTAGGGCCAACAACCTTCGGTTAACTCGTCTGGTTCTTAATTAAAGCATTTGGCGACACACAGCTGTCTGCGTACTTCCATAAGTGCGGTTGCTGCTATGGAGTTCATGTGTGCAGCAAGTAATATACATATGTACAGAGTAGAAAAGTTTTTGATTATTAAGAAGATAACGATGCTGAAGAGCTTTCTAACGACTTCTAAGGTATTTATAGGGCAGTTGTACACATTTGTAATGACTTATAATGGCTTATTAATAAATGAATTAAGTTGTATTATCTGAAAATTCTAACACTGGTGTCGCTTCTTTTTGATGTTGTGGCCTTCTTACTATACTGTGACCCCTGACCTTCCCAAGAGGAGGCCGAGACACTCCTGTCACCAGATCGATATGTCCAGTCTCTCCCTTTGAGCTCAAGTGTAAGTGATCACAAGTAGTTTTCTGCTGGTGGAGCACACTGTTTACTCTTTGCCACTGAAACTCAAACACCAAGAACAGAGTGAAGTGCGAGTTCAACTCGCCCATCCACACCCCAATGACGCCTGGCCATTTTGATCTGGGGTGACTCAACAAGGGCAAGTCATTCACAACGGCGTCCCTTGAAAAGAGATTTCACTCAAACAAGGTTAGAAAGGCCATGAAATCAAGGGCCTATAGGGCGTTGTTTTTTCACTTTTCAACTGGCAGCAGAATCGATGTCGTTGTTGCTGGCATCTATCACATGCCGGGGATAGGCTCTCAGGAAATAATGAGCCTTCAGGGGTTCAGCCAACCTCAGGGTTGCACGGTCAGCGTTTCTTTGCTGTCTTGGCATCCTCTAGGTCTTAAAGTGGCAATCAGCAGTTGAAACAATAACAAACCACACGCCCTTCCACTTTTTGGGGAAAAAGCATGGGGTATGGGGCCTGGAGAAATGTAACCACTTTGGAATTCAAAGAAACAATGGGTCCTCTAGGTCTTAACCTCTGGTCATAATGATGGGTCCTCTAGGTCTTAACCTCTGGTCATAATGATGGGTCCTCTAGGTCTTAACCTCTGGTCATAATGATGGGTCCTCTAGGTCTTAACCTCTGGTCATAATGAAGGGTCCTCTAGGTCTTAACCTCTGGTCATAATGAAGGGTCCTCTAGGTCTTAACCTCTGGTCATAATGAAGGGTCCTCTAGGTCTTAACCTCTGGTCATAATGATGGGTCCTCTAGGTCTTAACCTCTGGTCATAATGATGGGTCCTCTAGGTCTTAACCTCTGGTCATAATGAAGGGTCCTCTAGGTCTTAACCTCTGGTCATAATGAAGGGTCCTCTAGGTCTTAACCTCTGGTCATAATGATGGGTCCTCTAGGTCTTAACCTCTGGTCATAGTGAAGGGTTCTCTAGGTCTTAACCTCTGGTCATAATGAAGGGTCCTCTAGGTCTTAACCTCTGGTCATAAGGAAGGGTCCTCTAGGTCTTAACCTCTGGTCATAATGATGGGTCCTCTAGGTCTTAACCTCTGGTCATAATGAAGGGTCCTCTAGGTCTTAACCTCTGGTCATAATGAAGGGTCCTCTAGGTCTTAACCTCTGGTCATAATGATGGGTCCTCTAGGTCTTAACCTCTGGTCATAATGAAGGGTTCTCTAGGTCTTAACCTCTGGTCATAATGAAGGGAAAGCAGAGCAGAAACATCGCTTCCCAGCATTGAAGGCGCCCAACGACGTAGAAGCAAACTGGAGAAACAATCAGCAATATCACAAATGTTATTAATAATGGCATTAATCATTGTTCAGGGCTGGTATGGACATTACTGCTGGAAAAATGAAGGGAGAAAAAAAAGTCTTAAACTGAGTTAACAAGCATGAACATGGGCACTCTGCATGGAACTGGGCACAAATACTGTAAGCCCGCGGAATCACGTTCTCGTATTTCATGTGAGGTACTTCATGTGAACTTGTTAGGGTTGGAAGTGGGTGTGGGTGTACCAATTGATTGTTGAACTTAAAGGTGTCCACTCCCAGGTAATTTGCATGCACCATGACTGTTAGCTTGTGGAAATAGATTTTTCCATCTGTACTTTCACAGGCACACATACTAATATGGTTTTTTAAGCCACAGCCCAGGGTTGGAGACGCAATCTTATTTCAATCAGTAAATTCAGGAAATTAATTTGAAATTCAATATATTTTAGTGTATGTCTATTCATAAATGTAATTTCAATGCTCCCCTGATTTGCGTATGTTATCAAGGAATATACCCCAACGCCTGAGGGCAAATTCTGCAGGCAAATTGTGGACGGTGATAGCCCACCATAGAAACGCAGGTTGACAGTGGAACACATGCCACCCAAAATTAATGTCAAGAGCACCCTTTCTATAACCACAATTTAGGGAAGTTCATTTCTCAACAGTTCCTGTCTGCTTAAATGTTAATCAAAGCACCACTGATGTCATACCTGGACAGAGAGAAGGTCTCTGAAATGGTACACCTGTTCTTAATCTTCCCACCATAAACAATAACAGTGTTAACGTTGGAATGTGAAGCGCAACCGGCCATGGAAGTGAACACACCAACCTAGCCTAGGAGCAGGCAAGGTCCTGTGTAGCTCAGTGGGTAGAGCCTGGCGCTTGCAACGGCAGGATCTTGGGTTCAATTCCCATGGGGGAACAGTATGAAAAATGTATGCACTCTCTACTGAAAATCACTCTGGAAAAGATTGTCTGCTAAATGACAAACATGTAAATGTCCTGCAGGGGGATGTTCTTGTACACTTTATGTGCATTATTATAATTGTGTAATCGCAAACCTTATTGTACCACACTTTCGCCACAGTGACAACAATAAAAGGCAAACGATTTGGACAGGCCTGGGAGTGGAAATCTTTAAGTTCAACCATCAATTGGTACACCCACACTCACTGTGTGGCACTGCGGGGCATTCGAAAACACAATTCGACACTCAAACCCCAACTCCCCTAACAATGCCTTCAGGCCACAGTTTATCTTGAGGGAACCATATCATGCACCAACAAAAACAAACAAAGAAATTACAGCAGTTGTAATGTGGAAATATATATATTTTTAAATGAATGTACCTCCAAAACAATTTCTACGTTTCGCCCTTTGACTGCGGTCGGAGGTCTGGTGTGCCAGTATTGCAGCAGAGGGAACTTGCAGAGTTGTTAGTTCCCACACTGCTTACCAAGGTCTTCTATTCGAATTAATAAACAATATTCTACCAGATGGGTTGTGGACACTCTCTCTTCAACCTTCTGATTTCAAGAGATTTGCTAGGTAATTGGGACACCACTGTCATATCCTAATGACGTATGCATGGAAATGGAAGTGATTTATTAGATACTAACAAGGAAGCTGTGCACAGTACCTGTGTGTACTACGTTCATTTTCATTTTGCTCCTTGACTACATGGTGCTGAATGCCGATTTGTGGTCAGAGTTTGGCCACTGCGTGGAGATGAGGTTGGAATATTTCATATTATAAACTGGGTGATTCAAGCACTGAATGCTGATTGGCTGACAGCCGTGGTATATCAGACTAGTGTACCACGGGTATGACAATTTCTTTTTAATTTTACTGCTCTAGTTACGCTGGTAACCAGTTTATAATAGCTATAAGACATCTCTGGGGTTTGTGGTATATGGCCAATATACCACGGCTAAGGGCTGTATCCAGGCACTCAGCATTGCGTCGTGCTTAAAAACAGCCTTTAGCCGTGGTATATTGGCCATATACCACAATCCCCTAGGGGCCTTATTGCTTAATTCTTCTACTGTATGTGACGTGAACTCAAATCTTATGCAAGATTCATCAAATAGTTACTGTGGGATGTTCAAGTCATTGTATAATAGACCACATAATGTAATACTGAATATCACAGAAGATTATGGCTGCAATGTTCCTCCTGTGGAGGAAGTAAAAAAATATGTTTTGCACTGTACTGTGCTGTAAGTGTCCTTTTCCTTACTGCACAGTACATTAGACATAATGTTACAACCCTCTCTGTTTCTATTGCTCAGTAATTAGCAACAAAATGTATTTACCCAGGATTCATTTATAATCCATCCTCATATTCTACAAGAAGATCCATAAAAATCACATACATATTTGAAATTTATTTTTTATTTTTTATTTAACCTTTATTTAACATAGGCCTTTAATGCTGTGGATTTGAAATGTATTTAAAAATAACCCTGAATCGTATTTTATGGCCAATAATCAGTTTTAAGAAAGTCAGACAAATTGGTCCTTACAGTGAGGGAGGCATCTGGGTATGGTTGTAAATTACGGATGCATTCCCACCCGTTCTCACCCCATTCGGATGCATTCATACCGTTCTTGTGCAATAAACCTGCAGCCTGCAACTGGCTACCACTAGCCAGTGACTCTTCAGTGTGCGGTGTCTATATTTGGTGTTCCACTCTAAAGAAGTTTACTGATCCATACGACTATTATATTTCGTGGCCGCTTTAAAAATAGTTCCTCCATTTTTGTAACGGATGGATGTAGCTTAGCACCTCGACAATTCGGTTAAAGGCAGCATGAATCTGTTATGATTCAGTATAGTTCAGCAAAAAGAGCCACACCAACATGTACGGTAACACTCTACCACCAACACCTAAAAGAGGATAGCTCCTGCTTTGATCAGACTAGGACGATTGGTCTCATCAGAAACAAGGGTTGTTCTGTTCAGATACGCAGCACATGAAGCTAGCCAACATGTAGCAGACGCAAGGAGTTACAGGTCAGCGTTGGCAAAGATAGACATTTTTGTCAGACTAAGACACAAACTCTGTGGAAGTGACACAAACAGAGGCCTAATAAAACAGTCAAATGTCAGCCCTAGACTGTATCAATAAAATAATGTGACTCATTGAATAATAAAATGTCCCTAATCAGTTTCAGACATCCAACTTTCTCATTATCAGCGTACTGGGCACATAAACAATCCCAGCTGCCACCAGCTAGGGCGGCCATATTGGATGCTTTGGGTTCATATTTATATTAATTGTTGGGAGTCAGGGCCTGTTCACCAGACCCTTCTCCTGTATTAAAAAGGATACCTTTATATACACTTTATGAACCCTTTATATACACTTGAGAAATCATTCATAAGCAAATGTGACTCGTTTCAGGAAACTAGGAGTATGTCGCACGTCACTACTTCACAGGAGAGACATTTGAATGTCATTTTTGGGGGCAGAAATGCCTTGTTGAACCTGTGAACTTTCATCTGCCTTAATAACAACATTGTATGCCATCTGTAAATGCGAGCCTAGTTGGTTTAACCATGGAAAAACGCAGATAACTTCCCGCTAGCCATGATTGGCTGAGATAACGGATGGGCTGGACATGCTAAGAGATGAGTTCGGATTGGTCTGCCATGTACCATGCTTCTGTCTAGAACATGAGCTACTCAGTACGTGTAGATTGTGTTACCTGTTATCCTTTCTCACCCAGCTTTTTTTGTAAAGATATCACAAAAAACTGCACAAGTGTTGTTAATGCTCTCCACTTTCTGCAGGACCAAGTTTTGAAATCAGTGGAATGCCAGGTGGAATCAGAGTATGATAGCTAAGGAGATGGAGTAAATGCAGGTGTTTGATTACAAATATGGAATCAAAAAGAGGGAATCGAAAAGAGGGAATCGAAAAGAGAACACATAGAAGGCTATGGTATAAAACACCTGTCTCCGGATTACATCTTCAAACTAAGGGCAAGCATGGCATCCGTGACAGAGAGGGAGAAGCGTCCATCCATGTATATCAAGCTAGCTACATTTTCAGATATTATACGTTTCTAATTTTGTCAGAAAGTTGTTTTCATTGCAAGTTAAAGCTAGATCGCTAGCTAACATTACGTGTATGATCTGTGTAGTAATATCATTTTTTATCTCAGAGCCATTTGCATTGCTAGTTGTAGCCTAATGTTAGGTAGCTAGCTAACATTGAACCTAGTTGGTTAGCTTTACCTAACTGTATATTCAATCAGGGTAGTAATGTTATGAGTTGGAGTTATGATTTATTGTTCAGCTAGCTAGCTAGCTACATTTCCAAACCAAATAATACACTATGCAAGTAACCATTTCACTGTACCGTTTACACCTTCTGTATTCTGTGCATGTGACAAATAAGTATTGATTTTATTTGATATAGTGTGTGTTTACAAGATACCGTAATATGAAGAACAACATGACCTGCACCAAAGTCAAATTAGCGTTACGCCAGCGAGACAGTGTCCAAAATTCTCCGGTAGAATGCCATATTTTTATTTAGTCTCACTCAGAACCATAAGCGATTTTCTGTAATTAGCTTTGACTTGTAAATAATGATCATGTTGTGAGTTTCTTTTCCTGTAATAATGAATACAAATTAGCTAAAGTTATGACATTGTCAGCTATATAATATGGTCATTATTTGAACTGGCTAGCCAGTAAATGTAATGCTAGCTAGCTAGCTAACAAGCTAGAAACTAACCAAAACATTGTTTAGAAAGTTGCTTTTAGTTGCCTGGTTTTCAAGAATGGCTTATTCAAAATGCATATTTAAATGGATGGTTTTCTTGTTGTTAAAATACACCAGTTATGTTATTTTGGACCACCAGGCTGCTGATGTCATGCAGCTTGTTGTTTTTGTGTTTATGCTTTTTCATTACGACAACGACAAGTTTGATGACTGACGACAATAGAGTGATGTCACTGAAACAACTGTATACAGACATATCGATAGTAGTATAAATCAGCCTTTAGTCTTGAGATCTTTGGTTGTTTAGTACACTACCATACTCACTCTGTTTAGCACATGGCCTCATGTGAATCCTTAAAGAGATGGGTGGGGCTAAGGCTTAAGAAGGTGGGATTAATGCTGAATGGGTGTAGACAAAGAAGAGCTCTCTATTCGGTGTACTAAGACATTCAAGGGCCATTTACTCAAAACTGGGGTTTTATCAACTTTCAAAGCACGATTATTTTCCCGTTGTTCCTCAACTGTAGTGATTGATACAGTGCATTTGGAAAGTATTCAGACCCCTTTACTTTTTCCACATGTTTTTTCCCTCATCAATTTTCCACACAATACCCCATAGTTGTCACACCCTGACCTTAGAGAGCCTTTTTATGTCTCTATTTGGTTTGGTCAGGGTGTGATTTGGGGTGGGCATTCTATGTTTCGTTTTCTATGTTTCTTTATTTCTATGTTTTGGCCGGGTATGGTTCTCAATCAGGGACAGCTGTCATTCGATGTCTCTGATTGGGAACCATACTTAGGTTGCCCTTTTCCTTCCTTTCAGTGTGGGTAGTTGACTTTTTTTAGTAGCTTCACGGTTGTTCTTTTGTTTCTTGTTTTGTTGGCGACATTCTAATAAAAGGAAAATGTACGCTCACCACTTCTTTCAACGGCCGTGACAATAGTGAAAAAGTTAAAACAGGTTTTTAGATATTTTTTATTATAATAATAATTTATAGAAAAAATTCAAATGAAATATCATATTTACATAAGACTTCAGACCCTTTACTCAGTACTTTGTTGAAGCACCTTTGGTAGCAATTACAGCCTTAAGTCTTCATGGGTATGATGCTACAAGCTTGGCACAACTGTATTTGTGGAGTTTCTCCCATTCTTCTCTGCAGATCCTCTCAAGCTATGTCAGGTTGGATGGAGAGCGTCACTGCACAGCTATTTTCAGGTCTCTCCAGAGATTTTAGATCGGGTTCAAGTCTGGGCATTGTCTGAGCCACTCCAGGACATTCAGAGACTTGTCCCAAAGCCACTCCTGTTTTGTTGTTTTTGCTGTGTGCTTAGAGTCCTTGTCCTGTTGTCCTGTCTCACCAGAGATGTTGGATCGGGTTCAAGTCCGGGCTCAGTCTGAGGTCCTGAGTGCTCTGGAGACAGATTTTCATCAAGGATCTCTCTATACTTTGCTCCATTCATCTTTCCCTTGATCCTGACTAGTCTCCCAGACCCTGCCACTGAACAACATCCCCACAGTATGATGCTGCCACCCCCATGCTTCACCGTTGGGATGGTGCCAATTTTCCTCCAGACGTGACGCTTGGCATTCAGGCCAAGGAGTTCAATCTTTGTTTCATCAGACCAGAGAATCTTCTTTCTCATGGTGTGAGAGTCCTTTAGGTGCCTTTTGGCAAACTCTAAGCAGGCTATGTTATGCGTTTTACTGAGGAATGGCTTCCGTCTGGTCACAATGCAATAAATGCCTGATTGGTGGAGTGCTGCAGAGATGGTTGTCCCTGTTGTCACTCTGGTGCTCTGTCAGAGTGACCATCGGGTTATTGGTCACCTCCCTGACCAAGGCCATTCTCTCCTGATAGCTCAGTTTGGCCGGGTGGCAGCTCTAGGAAAAGTCTTGGTGGTTCCAAACTTCTTCCATTTAAGAATGATGGAGGCCACTGTGTTCTTGGGGACCTTCAATGCTGCAGACATTTTTTGGTACCCTTCCCCAGATCTGTGCCTCAACACAATCCTGTCTCGGAGCTCTACCGACAATTTCTTCGACCTCATGGCTTGGTTTTTGCTCTGACAGACATTGTCAACTGTGGGACAATATAGGTTAGCAAATCCCCTTATTATTAGGCATACATTTAAATGTACCTTCAAAGGTCATTCGGTTCAATATTCATCAATAAATAAAAAGCAGCTTCTGCCTAAAGAGACAAAACTAACAAGGTAAATATATGAACAAATAGTGCAGTACAATTTTGATGTACCGATTCCAATGTATAGGGTGTATGAGTTGATATATGAAATGATGCAAGATTCAAGACTAAGTTCTTTTCAGTGTACATAATTCTTGCCACAAATAAAATGTTGAATATTTGGGGCATATAACCATCGCAGCTCTGCATATTTTCTTGTGAGGATACAGAATCAATATATGATTTGTTTTGGTATTGCCCTCAGGTAGCCTGTTTCTGGTCTCAGGTAGACTGTTTCTGGTCTCAGGTAGCCTGTTTCTGGTCTCAGGTAGCCTGTTTCTGCCCTCAGGTAGCCTGTTTCTGGTCTCAGGTTCAGGAATGGCTGGAAATGCATGATGACTGAATGCTCTCTACATTTTTGATTGTTAAGATTTGACCAAATAGTATTTTTTTATGCATGCATATAGCATTCTAGTCAACAAAAATGAAGTTGGGGAGGCAGGTAGCCTTGCGGTTAAGAGTGTTGCTCCAAAAAGTTGCTGGTTCGAATCCCTATGCAGACTAGGTGAAAATCTGCCGATGTGCCCTTAAGCAAGACACTTAACCCTAATTGCTACTGTAAGTCGCTAAATGACTAAAATGTTAAAAAAAATAATAATAATGGTTGGGTAAGGCAAGTGGAGGCTGCTCAGAGGAGGAAGGGGAGGACCATCCTCTTCAGTGATTTTTAAAAAAAATAGTGAAACATATCCTTTTTAGATAAAACTATACATATATATTCACATGTCACCAAATAATTGATTAAAACACACTGTTTTGCAATAAAGGTCTACAGTAGCCTCAACAGCACTCTGTAGGGTAGAACCATTGTGTAGCCGGAGGACAGCTAACTTCCGTCCTCCTCTGGGTACATTGACTTCAATACAAAAACTAGGAGGCTCATGGTTAACACCCCCTTCCATAGAGTTACACAGTAATTATGACAACTTCCGGGGGACATCCTCCAACCTAACAGAGCTCTTGCAGCATGAACTGACATGTTGTTCACCCAATCAAAGGATCAGATAATTAATTGAGTAAATGCTGCAAGAGCATAAGCTACAGCTCAAAGAGAGAGAAAGACAATTGAACAGCTGAACAGCTCCTCCTTCAAAAATGCAGGAAGAGCAAGAGGGAGAGAGAAATACACCCGGCTCAAACAGAGGAATGAATGCTATGTTAGCTAGCTGGCTATGACTATCCAACACTGGGTACGTGTTTGTCAAGGTATGTTTTTGGTTTTACTAATTTATTGCCACCGGGGCCTGACGGTATAACTGCTAAACTGGTTACTACACTGTACTGCAAGCAGGTTTACTAACACATTAGTTCTATTAGCTATGTTGACTATGACATTAGTTTAGCTAATATAGTGAGCTAGCTGCGGTTATGATATGAAAGCTTTGAAAGTCTTTTTCACCTGGCCACAGACAGCTGATGTGTTGTGCATTTGGTATTTGGTATTTGGTATTTTATTAGGATCCCCATTAGCTGTTGCAAAAGCAACATATACTCTTCCTGGGGTCCACAGAAAACATGAAACATAATACAGAATTACATAATACAGAACATCATTAGACAAGAACGGCTCAAGGACAGAAGTACATACATTTTTAAAAAGGCACACGTAGCCTACATATCAATGCATACACACAGCTTAACTAGGTCTTTCCTTGCAGCACTGGCCACACGACTGGACAATAATCAAGATTAGACAAAACTAGAGCCTGCAGAACTTGCTTTTTGGAGTGTGGTGTCAAAAAAGCAGAGCATCTCTTTATTACGGCTAGACCTCTCCCCATCTTTGCAACCATTGAATCTATATGTTTTGACCAAGACAGTTTACCATCTAAGGTTAATGGCAAGTAATTTAGTCTCCTCAACTTGTTCAACAGCCACACCATTCATTGCCAGATTCAGCTGAGGTCTGGCACTTAAGGAATGATTTGTACCAAATACAATGTTCTTAGTTTTAGAGATGTTCAGGACCAGTTTATTACTGGCCACCCATTCCAAAACAGACTGCAACTCCTTGTTAAGGGTTTCAGTGACTTCATTAGCTGTGGTTGCTGATGCGTATATGGTTGAATCATCAGCGTACATGGACACACATGCTTTGTTTAATGCCAGTGGCAGGCCATTGGTAAAAATAGAAAAGAGTAGAGGGCCTAAAGAGCTGCCCTGCGGTACACCAAACTTTAAATGTTTGACATTAGAGACGCTTCTATTAAAGAAAACCCTTTGAGTTCTATTAGATAGATAGCTCTGAATCCACGATATGGCAGAGGTTGAAAAGCCATAGCACTTAAGTTTTTTTAACAACAAGTTATGGTCAATAATTTCAAAGGCTGCACTGAAATCTAACAGTACAGCACCCACAATCTTCTTATTATCAATTTCTTTCATCCAATCATCAGTCATTTGTGTCAGTGCAGTACCTTTTGAGTGTCCTTCTCTATAAGCATGCTGAAAGTCAATTTGTTAATTTGTTTACAGAGAAATAGCATTGTATTTGGTCAAACACAATTGTATTATTATAGGTCTGCTGTTAGAACCAGTAAAGGCCGCTTAACCACTCTTGGGTAGCGGAATTACTTTGGCTTCCCTCCAGGCCTGAGGACAAAGACTTTCCTCTGGGCTCAGATTAAAAATATGACAGACAGGAGTGGCTATAGATTCAGCTACCATCCTCAGTAGCTTTCCATCTAAGTTGTCTAGGAGGTTTGTCATTATTGATCGTTAACAAAACTTTGAAGTCCACAAGCGAAGGGAAAAGGTAAGAGGAGGAGATGAGAAGGAATTATACAACAAGCTGTTTGTATGTAGCTGTGAAAGTGAACTGTTTGCTTGTGATCAGGGGTGTATTCATTCCACCGATTCTGTTGAAAAACGTTTCTTAAACAGAGCAAATGGAAAGAAATAGGGATAAACATACCTGAAATTGTCCAATAGAAACTCTTGTTTGTAACTGTTAGACTAATGAGTACATCCTAGGTCAGCTAGATGCAGGCAAGAGTGTACAAAGCGGTATGTGTCACTTCCTGTCACCTCAAATATTTCTCTCTACCTGTGGGCACCTACGTTGAATTCATAGGCTAGGTTGTAGCAACCTCGTGATGGGTACAGCAAACATTTTTGTATCGTGTGGTAGACTAAACCTATCGATGTTACATTGAACTGGATGAATGGAATATGAATGACAGTCATCCGATACGCTGTGATAGAAATAAAGCCATTATCATAAAATAATACTTTCAATATTAGGAAGGTGTTCGTAATATTTTGTACACTCAGTGTATGTGTAAATGATAAGTGCTCTCCAGGCTCTCCCTGCAGCATTCACACACGGTACTGTATACACAGTGGTATATTTCCAATGGAAGCATCCCAACAGTGGCTCTTTCTATTAAGGAATTTCCTTGTCAAAATACAGGGGGCTCCTGCCATAGAACTGCCGGACGTTCCCTGAGAGTCTTCTTTTGTCAGAAGCTGTGTGCGGGAGATCTAAGGCAGGCCCTACTGTACACAGCAGAACACCACGCAGCAGTCAGGAGATCAAACTCCAGAGGATGAATTTTAAATCTCTGCTTTTTCTCTCTCTCTCTCTCTCTCTCTCTCTCTCTCTCTCTCTCTCTCTCTCTCTCTCTCTCTCTCTCTCTCTCTCCTCTCTTCATCTCACCGTGGAGTGGTTACACCAAGACGGGTTGGAAGGCTGCCCGCCCTAAAAAAATGATCCACTACAAAGGGGTACTGATTCAAACTACTTTTCCTGTTTAGACAAGGGCCTGAGGTATGCAGCATGGATCCGAGGGCCAAGCGCGTCACGCAGTGAGTGCAGCGCGGCAAGGGACCGATGGGAAGAGATAAATGCGGTGGGACTTTTGGAAGGGATGGAGGGAGGAGCAGTGTCTTATTAAAACGGTATGTTACTCTCTCTTCCTCCATTGATATGTCATTCTATGAACGATACATTTCAGTGTAGATAGTAGATTTGATTGGCTACGTTTTTTTGTGCAGTGATATCTCTTTCACCTATCCTGCTGTTTCAGATATCATAAACAAATAGCATTCTCCATTACGCATTTTCCATGTTTAGCTGGGGGGGGGGGTTCATCAAAAGAGCACTAAGATCAGTGTCTCCTACCTCCCACGAAGGCCCAACCAGTTAGGAGCATTTACAGTGAATCTGCTTTCTTTTGAAAATTGTTTTGTTTTTATCTGAAGTTTAATCTAATGACTCCAATTCTCCCATCGCTCTTGGACATTACTTTTATAGCCGATGAACACAAAGTTGAGTCAATATTATTTGTAACAATAATGTCCTCAGCCACGTTCTTGGTGGCATGTTGAGAGGATGAGTTCACTACTCTCTGATGTGCGGGGTACGCCTGCTGAGCGGCTGGGGTGGGAGACGCCATTTCCAATGGCTGCGGGGGTGCCGGCAACAATAATGGTCTTAATCAGCATGATTTCCTCTGACAGGCTCAAATACTTTATGTGTGACTCCTCATTATCAGGATCACATGGCGCAAGGCATGCATTAATAAAGAGGTAGCCTTGTCCAGGAGGGGGGTGAGGGGTGACAATAAGCCGACATTAAGTGCTGTTTGCACCAGTATTACTGCTATGAATTAATGACCTATATTGACAATAAAAGTCCAGGTGAAAGATCAACACTGACTTTCAGAAAGTGTGCAGCCACGCAAGAATTCCAGGAAGTACTAATTGTACATACAGTGATTGGTAAGATGAGAGGATTTAAGGATGTGTCCCTTTCTGTCCAATGATAATATTCTGTCCAATATTTCTGTCCATTTTGTGCAAACCCTTTCGTTCAAGAACACCGAGGCAAAACTTCTGTATAGCCTTTTTAAAACTTTATCCTTAGTAATTAGTACAGAAGATCCTTTCATGTGAATGTATCCCGTGAAAACTTACAGGCCCCAAAATTGTACACCTACTCAGACATTTATTTGCCCACTCTAATTAGCAAGTCATCATCAATACCTGTGAAATTAAAAAATAACATCAGCAGTGAAAAACGGTGTGACTATTTTCAATTGAGATCCCTCAACAGTACATTCCATTGGTGCGAAACAGCTTAACCACAATACAACTTCTGTTCTGCCAATGAACAAAGGAGGTTTGTGCTATCTGTCTTTCAGGGAAGTTTGAACTGCCTGGAGGGAATTTTTCATGCAGTTGACGCACTGTTAGTGTTTACATAGCCATATGCAAATATGTCTCGATAAGAGAATTGCATTGTGAAAGAGCTACCGGTTCTACAAGTCAAGCTGTCATTGCCACACCGTTGGTAGTCATGCTTGATTCTGACAATAAAGATGGTTTATTAAAAATGTTTGGCAGTTGGTGTCAGCGATCAATACTTGAATGTTATCCTGGGCCTGTATTCATACAACTTCTCATAGCAGGAGTGCTGATCTAGGATTCATTTTGCCTTTTTAATCCTAATGAATAAGAGGCCTGGACCTGATCCTAGATCAGCACTTGCACTCTGAAACACTATGTGAATACAAGCCCTGATCTGAGGCACTAGTGAGAGGTGGAACTGAATAAACATTCTCCCTGACAGACAGCCGGCTGGAAGTGACAGCGGAATGTCACATTGTTGCCTGAGGGGAAAACAACATCAGGGAACCCAGTCTGAGGCTGTGTCGTCATCTTGGAAACACGTGCCCCTTCCCTCTGCTGACTCTAATACAGCTAAATACATTTAAGCCAAAACTTCAATTTCTTGAACGATCCTTCCAATGATGCTAGGTAGTGGCATGTTGGTGGCATGTTGAGAGGATGAGTTCACTACTCTCTGATGTGCGGGGTACGCCTGCTAGGATAGGTGTGTCGGCCATATTGGGGGTGTCGGTCATATTGTTTGCACCTGTCCTATCCTGTCTCACCACATACTCCACACAAGGGGGAGTCAATGAGGCGAGAGAAGACACTCGCCGCAAGGGAGAGTCAATGAGAGCAGACGAGAGGGAAGACACACCCCATAAGGCGGAGTCAACGAGGGCAGACGAGTGGGAAGACACACCCCATAAGGCGGAGTCAACGAGGGCAGACGAGTGGGAAGACACACCCCATAAGGCGGAGTCAATGAGAGCAGACGAGAGGGAAGACACACCCCATAAGGCGGAGTCAATGAGGGCAGACGAGAGGGAAGACACACCCCATAAGGCGGAGTCAATGAGGGCAGACGAGAGGGAAGACACACCCCATAAGGCAGAGTCAATGAGAGCAGACGAGAGGGAAGACACACCCCATAAGGCGGAGTCAATGAGGGCAGACGAGAGGGAAGACACACCCCATAAGGCGGAGTCAATGAGGGCAGACGAGACGGAAGACACCCCATAAGGCGGAGTCAACGAGGGCAGACGAGAGGGAAGACACACCCCATAAGGCGGAGTCAACGAGGGTAGACGGGTAGACGATTGTAGCGTTGCGAATAACTGACCCAACCTCCTGACAAGGGGATGTCTGATGAAGAAAAGTCTTCTACAATAACAAACATCGGGATTTGTTCAACCACCATGCAAGGGAGTTTAAAACCATGTTTTTTTTAAAATTGGGTTCGTATTCGCCTCTTGACAGAGATACGCACGACTGAACATGTTCGGCCTCTCTTCGGGTTTATAACATGTACAGGGTGTTTTCCAAAAAATATGCTTCGAAGGGGAAAATAGGAACCGTTGTGAGTGACTGCCCAACCATGAATGAATGAATCCAAGAAAACAGATATATATTTTTGGGGTTTATACAAAGAACTATTATTCACCAAATAAAATAAAATGAATACACTGCCCTTGTACGTGTATTGAATTTCTATGACGATCTATATTTCTCCACATTCAATCAAGTCTATATTCTGCGCAATTTTTTAAATGTACATTTTTTTTAAATGTCAAAACTGTCAGATCCTACATTAACACGTATTCATTGTCTTCCTCCCTATCTTTCCTCACCAAGAGGGCCTCTGATACTATCGTTGATCTGTTTCCATACTTCTGCGCTACTGTTTCCTGTTGCTCAAATCCCTGAGACAATGAAGCACTTTTCACTGCCAATAGAAATGCCATCAGCAGAGCAAAATGTATTGTCTGAAACCAGCTGTGTTTTTCTGAGGTGGGAGTCACATGTTCAGCATTCATTAGGGTATTCACATCATCTGAAGAATTTCATTCAGACATGCATTTAAATGGTTATCGTAGAGAAGGTTTTCACGGAGCGTTTACATGAACATTTACAGCACATTGCCAGAGAGGCAGTTTACAGACGTTTTGGTAGCACTTCACTTGGATGTTACGTCATGTCCCTCATATTGCAAAATGATGTAACAGATAACATAAGCAGTTACACTACATGACCAAAAGTATGTGGACAACTGCTCGTTGACCATCTCATTCCAAAATCATAGGCATTAATACGGAGTTGGTCCCCCCTTGGCTGCTACAACAGACTCCACTCTTCTGGGAAGGCTTTCCACTAGATGTTGGAACATTGCTGCAGGGACTTGCTTCCATTCAGCCACAAGAGCATTAGTGAGGTCGGCCACTGATGTTGGGCGATTAGGCCTGGATCACAGTCGGCGTTCCAATTCATCCTAAAGGTGTTTGATAGGGTCAGGGCTCTGTGCAGGCCAGTCAAGTTCTTCCACACCGATCTCGACAAACCATTTCTGTATGGACCTCGACTTTGAGCGGGGGGGGGGGGGGGGGGGGGGCATTGTCACGCTGAAACAGGAAAGGGCCTTCCCCAAACTGTTCCCACAAAGTTGTAAGCACAGAATCGTCTAGAATGTCATTGTATGCTGTAGCGTTAAGTTTTCCCTTCACTGGAACTAAGGGGCCCAAACCATGAAAAACAGCCCCAGACCATTATTCCTCCTCCTCCAAACTTTACAGTTGGCACTATACATTCAGGCAGGTAGCGTTCTCTTGGCATCCGCCAAACCCAGATTCATCCTCCGGACTGCCAGATTGTGATACGTGATTCATCTGTCCAGAGAACACATTTCCACTGCTCCAGAGTCCAATGGAGGTGAGCTTTACACCACTCCAGCCGTCACTTGGTATTGTGCACGGGGATCTTAGGCTTGTGTGTGGCTGCTCGGCCATGGAAACCCATTTCATGAAGCTCCCGACTAACAGTTCTTGTGCTGACGTTGCTTCAGCAATCGGCAGTCCCGTTCTGTGAGCTTGGGTGGCCGACCACTTCGCAGCTGAGCCATTATTGCTCATAGACGTTTCCACTTCTCAATAACATTACTTACAGTTGATCGGGGCAGCTCTAGCAGGGCAGAAATTTGACAATCAGATTTTTCGGAAAGGTGGCATGCTATGACTGTGCCACGTTGAAAGTCACTGAGCTCTTCAGTAAGACCATTCTAATGCCAATGTTTGTCTATGCAGATTGCATGGCTGTGTGCTCGATTTTGTACACCTGTCAGCAATGGGTGTGGCTGAAATAGCCGAATCCACTAATTTAAAGGGGTGTCCACATACCTTTGTGTATATATACAGTACAGTATAAACCAACTGTCAGCTACATTACCTAAACAATTTTTTAAATGTATTTGTATTTTTTATTTCACCTTTATTTAACTGCGACCTGGCCGAGATAAAGGAAAGCAGTGCGACAAAAACAACAACACAGAGTTACAGATAAACAAACGTACATTCAATAACACAAAAGAAAAGAAAAATAGAAAAATCTATGTACAGTGTGTGCAAATGTAAAAGAGTAGGGAGGTAAGCAATAAATAGAGGCGAAAATAATTACAATTTAGCATTAATACTGGATGATGATGTGCAAGTAGAGATACTGGGGTGCAAAAGAGCAAAAGGGTAAGTAATAATATGGGGATGAGGTAGTCGGGTGTGCTATTTACAGATTGGCTTTGTACAGGTACAGTGATTGGTAAACTGCTCTGACAGCTGATGCTTAAAGTTAGAGAGGGAGATATAAGACTTCAGCTTCAGAGATTTTTGCAATCGTTCAAGTCATTGGCAGCAGAGAACTGGAAGGAAAGGCGGCCAAAGGAAGTGTTGGCTTTGGGGATGACCAGTGCAATATACCTGCTACGGGTGGGTGTTGCTATGGTGACCATTGAGCTGAGATAAGGCGGGGCTTTACCTAGCAAAGACTTATAGATGACCTGGAGCCAGTGGGTTTGGCGACAGATATTTCTGTCAATTGTCAAGAGCTGCACCATCTAGTACAGAGGTGTTCAGACTTTATGGCCAAAATATAATGTAATTGGTAGGCCGCAGTCCGCACAAACAGACATAATCTATTTTAAAATATGAAATGTTAACTAGAGCTTTTTAGGGTCTTGAAACAATAGCCTTTTTGAAAGTAAACATAAAATGACTCATCAAACATTAATAAAAAATTGTAGCCATATAACTTGACACTTAACAACAGATTCTGACGATCGGTATCTGACTTCTGGGCCCTGTGAGACAGGTAGCGATGCAGTCTTAAGAGCAGATATTCAGAAGGATGCAGATGGATCTGGTGCAAAGGTGTACATATTTTTTTTCAGTGTTCAATAGTGATAGCCGTGAAATTAATTTTTATAAGACAAACAGGTAGACAATAAACGTACTTCTTAAACAAAATAACAAACTCCACGAAGCCTAAAACCAGGCTTAACCTGTAGCTTCCAAGGTTGGGGGTGTACCCGGCTCAAACAGCCACTCTATCACCAAACTCAATCTACCCAGAAACCCCCAAACAGGCGCTTATATCCTCTAAGCCCCTCCCTGGGTCATACCCATGTCCAATGACAAATAACCACATAACATGTATACAAATGTAACTGGTTTCCTCCTAATTACACCATTACATACATTCCGTCTCAAAACAGACGTAACCACTTCCATGTACACTTTAAATTGGGCACACGTTTAAACATTAATCACGAATTCTTACATGAAATGGAACCGGAGAATGACGGTAACTCAGTAACATATAGAGGTGAGCAAAGGCTCACCCGCGGTCCTGCTGCACAACTCAAATGACACAGACAAGACATGACACACGGTGCTCTGACACAACGTGGGAAGTATGAACAATGGAAAACATGAACAGAATGAACCAAAAATTGTTTCTATATCCTGAATTTTACGATGATTCTGTGCACCGAAACTACATTTCACTCTGGTAGGCTAGAGATAGGAAAAAAACAGCATTTATGTGTGGAACCGATTATGTAAAAATACCTTTTCCATACAAACATTTTCCTACCGAAATGGGCATGACCTATAAACAGTAGCTTTCTCCTAACACAGAAGATAGAGTAATATAGTCTTGTGTAGTGTAATGCTTCTAGAGAGAAATGGCTAAATGCATAAGTGAAATTTAACAGGCTATTCTAAACTAGGGCCTAACGGCAGATTAGACAGTGTGCGCGTTCGTGACGAGTGGGCATAAATCCACATCGTCACAGGCCCCTCACCGGAAAGACATTTGAGTTGCCCCCCCTCTTGACAGTGGAGAGAAATTTACATTTGAAAGTACATTTCCTGCAATTCTACACATTTTACCATTGGGTGGAGAGAAGGTTTTCCAATTCTAAAAGCACATTTCCAGCAATTATACACATTTTTACTTTGAGTTATGCCATGTTAATATGATATATCTCCCTCTCCCTCTCCATCTCCATCTCCCTCTCTTTCTCTCTCTCTCTCCCGCTATACCGCACCTGCTTTCTCAACCTCTGAATACTCGGCTATGAAAAACCAACTGACATTTACTCCAGAAGTGCTGACCTGTTGCACCCTTTATAGCCACTGTGATTTTTATTTGACCCTGCTGTTCATCTATGAAAGTTTGAACATCTTGAAGAACAATCTGGCCTTAATGGCCATGTACTCTTATAATCTCCATCGGGCAGAGCCAGCAGAGGACTGGCCACCCCTCAGAGCCTAGTTCCCTTCCTCGGTTCCTGCCTTTCTAGGGAGTTTTTCCTAGCCTGCGTACTTCTACACCTGCATTGCTTGATCTTTGGTGTTTTAGGGCTGGGTTTCTGTATAAGCACTTTGTGTCTGCTGATGTAAAAAGGGCTTTATAAACACATCTGATTGATTGATATCTGAGTGAGAGTGACTAAAGGCATCCACATACTGTATGTCGGTTCGGTTTGATCTTAGAAGAACTCGGCCATAAAAAGGGTAAAAACGGTTCTGAGAAGCATCCCTTTTGGAGGTACGTTTATATTTTATTTGATGGAACATAAAGGTATGTTAATCTGTGTAGTTGTATGAGGTCAAGCTACGACACATTGAAGAAGCCGTGTATATATTAACGCATTGCATGCTTTTGAGGTCAAAGGTTTTGGGACTTGTTGAGATGCCAACTTTTTTTTTGTGTTGGGGGGGGGGGGGGGGGGGTTCAGGTAACCACCTGGTAACTTTTAGCTCTTTCTTGCACGGATTAATATAATCAGATTGTTTTAAAAAAGTTAGTTTAACTCGAAGTAACCCCAAGTAAGGAGCTGTTAGCCCCGCATCCCCGACCACCCTGATTACGGTGTTGGATTTGTTTCGGGGTTCAACTGGCATCAGAAGACCTCTGCTTTTTGCTCTCCTCCCACTCGTAAGCTCAACCGTTGGAGATGCTGTGAGAGACTGAGCTCTGAGTGACAGGCTCTTTGGACTGTTTCCACTCGTGCACTTCTCATCAGTCACATGCAGCTGTCCTGAATTCCGTACCGTGAGTTTCATTGGGGACTATTTACTTTGCTATTTCTTTTATTGTTTTTTTTAACGAGGATCCCCATTGTACAAAATGAACACTTTTAGGTATTAAACTCTGGTACCAGGTCCTTCCTAAGTGCACAAAACATTAAGAACACCTTCCTTTTATTGAGTTCAGAACAGCTTCAATTCGTCATTGAGAAATTGTTTGGTAGATTTTTGGTTCAAATTAGCCAGTTAGGTGAATACAGTGCATTCGGAATGTATTCAGACCCCTTGACTTTTTCCAAATGTTGTTACTTTACAGCCTTCTTCACAAATTGTTTCAAATATATTTTCAATCTACATGTAAATACCCCATAATGGCAAAAAGTAAACAGGTTTTTAGACATTTTTGCAAATGTATTAAAAATAAAACAGGGAAAAATGACATTCTCATAAGTATTCAGACCCTTTACTCAGTACTTTGTTGAAGCATCTTTGGCAGCGATTACAGCCTTGAGTCTACTTGGGTGTCTACTTGGCACACCCGGCAAGACTACATGATGAAAAAGCCCTGTGAGTTTTATTGAGCAACTACAAGGTTGCTGCAGTTTGAGTTTTCATCCTCCACAAGGCCAGGATTTTTTTTCCAGGAGTAAAAAAACGAAACATATGACCTGATTAGAAATACTCTGGTCCCATCATAGCCCGTATTACACCTTTTAATAACAGAAGAATCACATCATACCGTATGGGGTCCAGAGTTCTACCTGGCTACTAGGTTACCAGATCAGGAAAAGCTATAGGCCCCAGAATAGTTTTCCTCGCCACACTGCTCTGGGACCTGTGGTGGCACCACTATCATTGTCTACAGTCTATACAGTAGTCCTTTTGTATTCATTTCGAAATAAACTGTAGCTCTTATCAGGGTGTGTCTCTGTTGTTTGACTAAAATGATTGACAGGTCCAATAAACTTGCTGTCTGTGTCAGCAACTCACTTGCCTAGTGTATCCAACAGGGTTCTGGTACTTAAAAGGGTCGTTCACTTTTTTAAAGTAAAGCTTCCTTTTCAGTTTCATCCAAACTGTTTTCGAATACATTAGTTAGAATTACATTAGAATCTCCTGGTTAGCTCATCAAAAAGTTTAAAATGTCAACTATCCCTTTAAAGCCTTTATACACTGCATGCGCACCCTGAATGGCTGACGCTGCGAAGACAAAAGCCACGTTGTCCACGCTTGTGGCAGACAGCGATCCCAAAGTAGTCAAGAAAGAATGAAAGGTGTTTTCCAAGTGCATCTATGACAAGTACAGTATGCATTGTTAAAAAATTGGCAGCTGGCTGCTGCTGCCGCAAAGGAGGAAATTCCTCTACACACATAACATTCCTTTTATTCTAACCCACCCCCACCCTCACCACCATCACCACCCCCACCACCTCCACCATCACCAACTCCACCCCCACCACCATCACCACCCCCACCACCTCCACCATCACCAACTCCACCCCCACCATCACCACCTCCACTACCTCCACCACTACCTCCACCATCACCACCACCCCCACCACCTCCACCCCCACAATCACCACCATCTCCACCACTACCTCCACCACCACTACCACCATCACCTCCACCATCACCTCCACCACATCCACCACACCTTCCACCACCACCTCCACCATGCCCACCACCACTAATACCACCATCACCTCAATCAATAATACCATCACCTCCACCATCACCTCCACCACCTCCACCACCTCCACCACCACCACCACCACCACATCCACCATCACCTCCACCACTACCACCATCACCTCCACCACCTCCACCACCTCCACCGCCACCACATCCACCACCTCCACATCCACTTCCACCACCACCACCTCCACCACCTCAACCACCTCCACCACCTCCACTACCACCACCACCACATCCACCACCTCCACATCCACTTCCAGCACCACCACCACCTCCACCACCACCACATCCACTATCACCTCCACCACTACCACCATCACCTCCACCACCACCTCCACCACCTCCACCACCTCCACCACCACCACATCCACCACCTCCACATCCACTTCCACCAGCACCTCCACTAACTCCACCACCTCCACTACCACCACCACCACATCGACCACCTCCACATTCACTTCCATCTCCACCTCCACCACCTCCACCACCACCACATCCACTATCACCTCGACCACCACCTCCACCACCTCCACTACCACCATCACCTCCACCACCTCCACTACCACCACCACCTCCACCACTACCACCACCACCTCCACTACTACCACCATCACCTCCACCACCACCTCCACCACCTCCACCACCTCCACCACTACTACCATCACCTCCACCACCACCTCCACCACCTCCACCACTACCATCACCTCCACCACCACCTCCACCACCTCCACCACCACCACCACCACCACCTCCACCACGCCCACCACCACCACTACCATCATCACCTCCACCACTACCATCATCACCTCCACCACTACCACCATCACCTCCTCCACTACCACCATCACCTCCACCACCACCATCACCTAAACATGAGAGGATCCTATGTATTTTGGTAAATTTCCCCTCTTGTCAACCAGCGACATCTCTATCACTCCTCGCACACGTACATGCACATGCACGCACACACACACACGTATAGACATGTCATTCTGGTTACATCAGGACACTGTAAAACAGGTGGTATGTTTGCATTGTTGTCCTTGTTCCTGATTGAACAAACCCTATTTCTCCTTTGGTAAAGTCACAGGGTTACAACTTCACTACACATGTGCAGCATTTTGGAACTCATTTGGTCTGATTGAAAGAGAAAACGTTGAAATTCATTGAAAACTTTTACTGGAAAATACAAGGACCACCGCAGACTGCAAAACACTTACGCATCCATGTGTGTAAAATGGGTTACCTCACCGAATACAGCTCTCTCCAGCTCTGTCAGTCAATGCTAAAATGAGGTTGGGGACTTAATCAGTCCAGCATGGCAGAGTTCTTCAGCACTGTTAGATTCGGCACGTACTCCTGCTTGACAGCTGTCGTATGTACAGTCCTGTTCCGATAGTTTCTGCAACAGTGTTTCCCTTATAGCATTAACTCTATTGGCCCACGCCTACACGGCTTTGGCATGCATTTATTTCAGTTGACATTTGGCATTCTGAAGAGATGAGCATGGCCAGAAACAAAACTGCTATTACACCCCTTATAGCAATCCTAGTGGACTGTTTCTGCTATAACACCTGTACAGCACTCCTAGTGGACTGTTTCTGCTATAACACCTGTATGGCACTCCTAGTGGACTGTTTCTGCTATAAAACCTGTATAGCACTCCTAGTGGACTGTTTCTGCTATAACACCTTTATAGCACTCCTAGTGGACTGTTTCTGCTATAACACCTTTAAGCACCCCTAGAGGACTGTTTCTGCTATAACACCTTTATAGCACTCCTAGTGGACTGTTTCTGCTATAACACCTTTAAGCACCCCTAGAGGACTGTTTCTGCTATAACACCTGTACAGCACTCCTAGTGGACTGTTTCTGCTATAACACCTTTATAGCACTCCTAGTGGACTGTTTCTGCTATAACACCTTTAAGCACCCCTAGTGGACTGTTTCTGCTATAACACCTTTAAGCACCCCTAGAGGACTGTTTCTGCTATAACACCTTTATAGCACTCCTAGTGGACTGTTTAGTACTGTTTCTGCAGTGCACTGGAGTACACTGCCCCACTCATCTAGTTATGATGATTAGCTAGCTCTACAAGTGTCTTCAGAAATTATTCAGACCCCTTGACTTTTTCCACATTTTGTTACGTTACAGCCTTTTCTATAATGGATTTTTAAAAATCCTCAGCAATCTACACACAATACCCCTAAATGACAAAGCAAAAACAGGTTTTTATAAATTTTTGCAAATTTATAACAAATTTAAAACAGAAATACCTTATTTACATAAGTATTCAGACCCTTTGCTATGAGACTCGACATTGAGCTCAGGTGCATACTGTTTCCCTAGATCATTCTTGAGATATAATACAAGTTGATTGGTCCACCTGTGGTAAATTCAATTGATTGGACATGATTTGGAAAGGCACACACCAACTGCATTGTCACACAGTTGACAATGCATGTCAGAGCAAAAACCAAGCCATGAGGTCAAAGGAATTGTCCGTTCAGCTCCGAGACAGGATTGTGTTGAGGCACAGATCTGGGGAAGGGTACCAAAACATTTATGCAGCATTGAAAGTCCCCCAAAACACAGTGGCCTCCATCATTCTTAAATGGAAGAAGTTCGGAACCACCAAGACTCTTCCTAGAGCTGGCCGCCTGTTCAAACTGAGCAATCGGGGGAGAAGGGCCTTGATCAGGGAGGTGACCAAGAACCCAGTGGTCACTCTGACAGAGCTCTAGAGTTCCTTTGTGGAGATGGGAGAACCTTCCAGAAGGACAACCATCTCTGCAGCACTCCACCAATCAGGCCTTTATGGTAGAGTGGCCAGTTGAATGCCACTCCTCAGTAAAAGGCACATGACAGCCCCATGGAGTTTGCCAAAAGACACCTAAAGACTCTCAGACCATGAGAAACAATAGTCTCTGGTCTGATGAAACCAAGATTCAACTCTTTGGCCTAAATATCAAGCGTCACATCTGGAGGAAACCTGGCACCATCCCTACAGTGAAGCATGGTGGTGGCAGCATCATGCTGTGGGGATGTTGTTCAGCGGCAGGGACTGGGAGACTAGTCAGGATCAAGGCAAAGATGAACGGAGCAAAGTATAGAGAGATCCTTGATGAAAACCTACTCCAGAGCGCTCAGGACCTCGTACTGGGGCGAAGCTTCACCTTCCAACAGGACAAGGACCCTAAGCACACAGCCAAGACAATGCAGGAGTGGCTTCGGGACAAGTCTCTGAATGTACTGGAGTGGCCCAGCCAGAGCCCGGATTTGAACCCGATCTCTGGAGAGACCTGAAAACAGCTGTGCAGTGACGTTCCCCATCAAACCTGACAGAGCTTGAGAGGATCTGCAGAGAAGAATGGGAGAAACTCCCCAAATACAGGTGTGCCAAGCTTGTAGCATCATACCCAAGAAGACTTGAGGCTGTAATTGCTGCCAAAGGTGCTTCAACAAAGTACTGATTAAAGGGTCTGAATACTTATTTAAATATGTGTTTTTTATGTATATAAATTAGCAAAAAAATACAAATGTTTTTGCTTAGTCATTATGGGGTATTGTGTGTAGATTGATGAGGGGGGAAAAACAATTTAATCAATTTTAGAATAAGGCTGTAACCTATCAAAACGTGGAAAAAGTCAAGAGATTTGAATACTTCTCAAATGCACTGTATACGGCTACCATTCTATGCCTGTTGCTACCATTGACAACTATTTTACATTTGCAAATCCTTTGTTTTATTTAGAATGAAAAAGTTGCAAAGGAGGCCTTTACTTAATGGTATTCCACAAAAACAAATTCCTGCCAGTATGCCCTGAAATAGCCTGGTTGTAGCTGAGAGTATATACCCTTAATAGTTCGGTTATAGCTGCCAGTTCACTGTGAAATAGCCCGGTTCTAGTTGACAGTCAGATTCGGCACGTACAGTATATTAGAGAAACCGTGCTTGTCGGACACTGAAAGAGTTATGGTCTTTTATGGTATGCATACCAAACGTTTTCCCCATTGAAATCTCTTGTTAAGTTACGGGTGGGTTTGTTTGTTTAATTCAGCAATCTATGGAGGTTTGTGTTGTTCCACATCCAAACTTACTGACAGACAGGGGTTTTGATCTCTCAAAACAGCTATGCGGGGTAGGAGTTTTTCTACTCAGGGAGCTGGAAAAACCGCTGCTTGCCAACAGCACTTCTTCACCTACCCTTCAAACATCACTACTTCTGCTGGATATGACGTTTTAGACATTCGGTGATCCATTGTCAAAAAAAGTAGATCTATAATAATTCCTGTGCAATCATTAAGTAATTCAAGGAAGTTTCTGTATCAAAGACCCTTGCCCGTTAGACACAGATTGGTACGAAATGAGTACATAAAAATAGATAATCTGTTTATTTTTGTTAACATAGTTTAATCAAATTAACCACCGCATGAAGCGGGGCACCAGCCAAGAGTAAACGGAACATAGGTCCAAGTCCAACAAATGGTTTCTTTATGAGTATGACACTACATTGCTTCAGGGCCCCACCAGTCAAGTAGCTCAATCTAATATATTTTATGTTTTGGAATTCCTAGATTATGATGCTTAATTTAACAAAGGTTTCTGTTATGGTCTTTGGCAGATAAAAGTTTTCATAAGCAATTAATTATTGCTCTGTCTGGCACCACATTCACTTTTAAATATTTTCGGGATTATGCAGCGATGGCCAACAATCAAGCTAAATACAAACTCAGGCTTATCCGAGCCTCTAAAATGTACTGCTCCTTATTAGTTCCTAACCTTCTATTTGGGTCCTGTTTCTTGGTCTGGAAAGCTTCAACTGTCTTGTTGTAATGAATCCATCTGTGCAGTCTACTGACATCTCTACCGACATGAGTGGACTTTGGCACAGAGTATAGGATCTTTGGGAGAACGACCAAATATTTTTATGGACAGAACAAACTTTATCTCTGTGTTCTCCGTCATCTCAATAAACTAAGTGGTGATTATGTTGAGAGTGATATGGTTTAAAACTGAAGTTCATGCTGCATACAATATTTCTGTTTAGTTTTCAATTATGCAAAATAACGTTTTTGACACAACTATAGGATGGTTTTATTTTGGCAAAAATACGTTAATCCATGGCTTCACAAAACAAAATTGTGGTTAACCGTTTTATTGCCAGCAACCATATCACCCTCCATTCACTTCATCTCCATCACACTGTTGGCTTGCCTCTAAAGGTAGCCCAAAGGCCAGCAGATGGCGATATTGAGTCATTTCATCTTACCGTCGAAAGGCAAAGTATGCAGATGGCTATATGCTCGTGTCCCATGTGGAGCGGTTCGTACATAAAACATTTTCCATTCAGGCTGCAAAGGCGTCGATTTCCTCCTTAACTCCAGTTAATCAAATCAAATCAAATCAACAACAACAAAAATTCACATGTGCCGAATACAACAGGTGTAGACCTTTCCGTGAAATGCTTACTTACAAGCCCTTAACCAACAATGCAGGTCAAGAAATAGAGTTAAGAAAATGTTCACTAAATAAACTAAAGTAAAAAAGAAAAGAAAAAGTAACACAATAAAATAACAATAACGAGGCTATACACAGGGGGTACCGGTACCGAGTCAACGTGGAGGCTATACACAGGGGGTACCGGTACCGAGTCAACGTGGAGGCTATACACAGGGGGTACCGGTACCGAGTCAACGTGGAGGCTATACACAGGGGGTACCGGTACCGAGTCAATGTGGAGGCTATATACAGGGGGTACCGGTACAGAGTCAATGTGGAGGCTATATACAGGAGGTACCGGTACAGAGTCAACGTGGAGGCTATATACAGGGGGTACCGGTACCGAGTCAACGTGGAGGCTATATACAGGGGGTAGCGGTACCGAGTCAATGTGGAGGCTATATACGGGGGTTCCAGTACCGAGTCAATGTGGAGGTTATATACAGGGGGTACCGGTACAGAGTCAATGTGGAGGCTATACACAGGGGGTACCGGTACAGAGTCAACGTGGAGGCTATATACAGGGGGTACCGGTACAGAGTCAATGTGGAGGCTATATACGGGGGTTCCAGTACCGAGTCAATGTGGAGGTTATATACAGGGGGTACCGGTACCGAGTCAAAGTGGAGGTTATATACAGGGGGTACCGGTACAGAGTCAATGTGGAGGTTATATACAGGGGGTACCGGTACCGAGTCAATGTGGAGGTTATATACAGGGGGGACCGGTACCGAGTCAATGTGGAGGTTATATACAGGGGGTACTGGTACCGAGTAAATGTGGAGGCTATATCCAGGGGGTACCGGTACCGAGTCAATGTGTAGGCTATATACAGGGGGTACCGGTACCGAGTCAATGTGGAGGCTACATACAGGGGGTACTGGTACCGAGTCAATGTGGAGGTTATATACAGGGGGTAGCGATACAGAGTTAATGTGGAGGCTATATACGGGGGTTCCGGTACCGAGTCAATGTGGAGGTTATATACAGGGGGTACCGGTACCGAGTCAATGTGGAGGTTATATACAGGGGGTACTGGTACCGAGTCAATGTGGAGGCTATATCCAGGGGGTACCGGTACCGAGTCAATGTGTAGGCTATATACAGGGGGTACCGGTACCGAGTCAATGTGGAGGATATACTCAGGGGGTACCGGTACAGAGTAAATGTGCGGGGATACAGGTTAGTCAAGGTAATTTACACTTGTAGGTAGGGCTAAGGTGAGTATGGGGTAGAAGCTGTTCAGGAGCCTTTTGGACCTAGACTTGGCGCTCCGGTACCGCTTGCCGTGCGGTAGCAGAGAGAACAGTCTATGCCTTGGGTGACTGGAGTTTATGTACATTTTTGGGGACTTCCTCTGACACCGCCTGGTGTGAAGACGGGGGGGGGAAAAACGAGAAAAATATGCAAACTTTCTCTATGAAACACCATTTTCCACCACCGTACTAGAGTGTAAATGTTCATTCCTGATGTTGCGCCCCTGTGTTTAGCCAGGGGTAAACAACAGACTGCTGCAACCTGATTGGCTGAACACGATACGCAACATCTGGGACTAGCATTCCTTGGAATTAACCCCTCTAGCTTGATGGTGGGAAATTGTGTTTCATAAAGAAAACATGCATATTTTCAAAAATGTTTCACCTTCTCACCATTAAATGGAGAATGTTTTATGTATGAACCGGTCCATGGGATATACGAGTGTATAGCCGGCTGCATACAATGCCTTTTAATGGTAAGATGAAACGACTCATCTGCCAGCCTTTGGGCTACCCTAAAGGAAGGATGGATGGATGGATGGATGGATGGATGGATGGATGGATGGATAGATAGATGGGTGGATGGGTGGGTGGGTGGGTGGGTGGGTGGGTGGGTGGGTGGGTGGATGGGTGGGTGGGTGGGTGGGTGGATGGATGGGTGGGTGGGTGGATGGATGGAAAGAAGGATGGATGGATGAAAGGATAAAAGGAAGGATGGATGGATGGATGGATGGATGGATGGATGGATGGATGGATGGATGGATGGATGGATGGATGGATGGAAGGAAGGAAGGAAGGAAGGGTTGAAAGAAGGAAGCATGTATGGAAGGAAGGAAGGAAGGAAGGAAGGACGGAAGGAAGGAAGGAAGGAAGGAAGGAAGGAAGGAAGGAAGGAAGGAAGGAAGGAAGGAAGGAAGGAAGGAAGGAAGGAAGGAAGGAAGGAAGGAAGGAATGATGGATGGATGGATGGATGTGTGGAAGGAAGGAAGGAAGGAAGGAAGGAAGGAAGGAAGGAAGGAAGGAAGGAAGGAAGGAAGGAAGGAAGGAAGGAAGGAAGGAAGGAAGGAAGGAAGGAAGGAAGGAAGGAAGGAAGGAAGGAAGGACGGACGGACGGACGGACGGATGGATGGAAAAATGGATGGACGGATGGATTTAAAAATATATAAATATTTATTCGTTATTTTACCAGGTAAGTTGACTGAGAACACATTCTCATTTACAGCAACGACCTGGGGAAAAGGAAGGATGGAAGGAAGGATGGAAGGAAGGCTGGAAGGAAGGAAGGAAGGAAGGAAGGAAGGAAGGAAGGAAGGAAGGAAGGAAGGAAGGAAGGAAGGAAGGAAGGAAGGAAGGAAGGAAGGAAGGAAGGAAGGAAGGAAGGAAGGAAGGAAGGATGGATGGATGGATGGATGGATGGATGGATGGATGGATGGATGGATGGATGGATGGATGGATGGATGGATGGATGGATGGATGATCCAAAGGGGACAAAGATGTTACAGACTGTGAGCTCAATTTATGTTTCAAGTTTCAAGTTTTAATTTTACAAGCACGAGTACAGTGAAATGCCTTTCTTGCAAGCTCTAACCCCAACAATGCAGTAATCAATAACAAATATAGTACTAAAAATAACAAGGTAGAAAAAAAACACACAAGATATAAAAATAAGAAATATGTCTCACTATTTCAGGATCTCTTGGTTTTTATTTAAAATCTCCTCTCGCTCTCTCCCACACACTCTTGGTGGTACAGCTTTTCGTGGGCTCTCTCTGACTGCGGTCACTTCCGGAAGCCTCTAGTCTATGTGGTTTCCCAGAGGCTTTCCCCAGTCTTCATTACATGTGTGATCAGCCCCTCATCCAAGCCACACACTTAACCACAATGTCAACCAATCCTAACCATTCAGCTTCAGCAGCAGAACAGCAGGGGAAGGAATATCTCTGCCTCTGCCACTCATAAACTGACAGAGCAGTGGAACCCCAAACCTCCACATTAATCATGCTTGACAGATACCTACAACACCCCCAATATCTCCCCCTTCGATTATTTCACATGGCGTTGTATAGGGACCACTATTCCCAGTCTTTACATTTGTTAAAGGGAGTTTGAGTGCATTCACATTTAACATATTATCCCTGTTCCACACATACATAAAACACAAATGATGATAAATTCCACTTACCTCAACTGTTTACCAATTCCAATAAAACAAGAATGTTGAGCACTACGGCAAGTGGCATACTGCCGTACCCCCCCCCCCCCCCCCCCCCCCCCCAGCTAACTTCCTGCAATTCTAGGTACACATATGCCATGAGGCTAAGAGAAGTTGTTGATATTTTATAGCACATGTCCTACTATTCTACACATTTTGCCATGAGCCTGAGAGTTTATTTTTGTTGTTGTTGCCATGGCTTATGACATGTTCATGTGCTATCTGGTGAGGGGGGGGGGGGACCTCCAGGGGTGTGGGCTGGAGGTGCGGGCTGGGGAGGGGCAGGTGTGTGCCAGCGACCTCCAGGGGTGTGGGCTGGGGGTGCGGGCTGGGGAGGGGCGGGTGTGTGCCAGCGACCTCCAGGGGTGTGGGCTGGGGGTGCGGGCTGGGGAGGGGCGGGTGTGTGCCAGCGACCTCCAGGGGTGTGGGCTGGGGGTGCGGGCTGGGGAGGGGCGGGTGTGTGCCAGCGACCTCCAGGGGTGTGGGCTGGGGGTGCGGGCTGGGGAGGGGCGGGTGGGGAGGGGCGGGTGTGTGCCAGCGACTACAGCGTACATTGATCCAGAAAATGTTCTACCTCATACACAGTACAGTGCCATCCGAACACTTTCACAGCCCTTGACTTTTTCCACATTATGTTATGTTAAAAGCCTGAATTTACGCTGGCCTACACACAATACCCCATCATGTCAAAGTGTATATATTGTTATTTTCTACTGCTCCTCTTTAATTACGTGTTACTTTTATCTCTTATTCTTATATGTATTTTTTTGAAACTGCACTGCCGGTTAGGGGCTCGTAAGTAAGCATTTCACTGTAAGGTCTACACCTGTTGTATTCGGTGCATGTGACAAAAGATGTTTTGATTTGATTTGTTTTTCAAAATGTTTACTAACTAATTAAAAATGAAAAGATGAAATGTCTTGCATCAATAAGTATTCAACCCCTTTGTTTTGGCAAGGCTAAATAAGTTCAGGAGTAAAAATGTGCTTATGTTGCATGGACTCACTGCAATGATAGTGTTTAACATGATAATCTGTAATGTCCCTTAGTCGAGCAGTGAATTTCAAACACAGATCAACGACAAACACTAGTAAGGTATTCCAATATCTCACAAAGAAGGGCACCTATTGGTAGATGGGTAAAAAAAAGCAGACATTGAATATCCCTTTGAGCCTGGTGAAGTTATTAATTACACTTTGGATGGTGTATCAATACATCCAGTCACTACAAAGATACAGGCGTCCTTCCTAACTCAGTTGGCAGAGAGGAAGGAAACCACTCAAGAATTTCACCGTCCAATACAACACATTACTGAGGACCACTCTCCATATTTTCAGGCATAGTGTTTGCTGCATCATGTTATGGGAATTTAATCGTTAAGAGTGGGGGGGTTTTCAGGATTGAAAATAAACAGAATGGAGCTAAGTACAGACAAAATCCTAAAGGAAAACTTGATTCAGACTGCCTTAATTCACCTTTCAGCAGGACAATAACCTTAAAGAGAAGGCCAAATATACACTGGAGTTGCTTACCAAGAAGACAGTAAATGTTCCTGAGTGGCTGAGTTACAGGTTTGACCTAAATCTACTTAAAAATCTATGGAAATAGCTGAAAATTGTTGTCTAGCAATGATTAACAACCAATTTGACAGAGATGCCTAAAAACATGTTTTCACTGTCATCATGGAGTATTGTGTGTAGCCGGGTAAAAAAAAAGAAGATTTTGAATCAATTTTGAATTCAGGCCGTAACACAACAAAATGTGGAATAAGTCAAGGGGTATGAATACTTTATGAAGGCAGTGTACTCAGACCTTGTTATTGCCCTCCTTGCTTTGCTTAAAGGCATCTGGCTTTGCACAACAACCTAACCCATTGATTGGCAATGTTGGCATGCCGGTCTCTGGTTGTGTTAAGCTTGTTTTCCGGCAGGATCCAAAGGAGCAGGTTCCAGATGAAATACAACAGTGTTTCCTGAGATTACCAAAGCATATGTAATTACTTGTTTCCTGACTGAAACATGCTTTCAACCTCCAGTTAATAAACTCTGGTTTTGTCTCACCAAGAACAATTCCCCTGGAGGTCTCCCCCCCCCCTCACAAGAATGCCACCATTCAAAACTAGCCCGACCCAACATCCTCATAAACTTCAGTCCCAAATGTATTTTTTATTTCATTTTTTATTTAACCTTTATTTAACTAGGCAAGTCAGATAAGAACAAATTATTATTTACAATGACGGCCTACCAAAAGGCAAAAGGCCTCCTGCGGGGTACATGACAGCCCTCTTGGAGTTCGCCTTACAAGTTCTCAACAGGCATCTTCATTAAATAGTACCCGCAAAACACCAGCCTCAACGTCAACAGTGAAGAGGCACCTCCTGGATGCTGGCCTTCTAGGTATTATGTGTAGAGGTTTAAAATATATATATTTTTTAGAATGAGTCTAATGTCACAAAATGTGGAAAAATTCAAAGGGTCTGAATACTTTCAAAATCCACTGTACTTTAATAAAAACATTTTTGGGAATATTTTTTATTTTTTATTAATTAAATTAATTCTAGGTCATATTTCATAGAAATCTGGAAACACTGAATTGTTAATTTAAAGGTACATTTTAGGCAAACATATAAATTGACGCCTTTAAAATGTATAACTAATCAATGCACCATCATACCAAATCACCAAAAGCTTAAAAACACCTAAAAAACAGATGAATAAGATATTTGGCCACAGAAGTGCCATTTCTTACAGATCTCTACAGCTCCCGTCCAGAAACAAATCCTGTGAAATGACGTCAACACATACTGGAGGAGTTAGTGGCTAGCTTAGCTAACAAACTAGCTTCAGTGGTTAGCTTAGCTAACGAACTAGCTTCAGTGGCTAGCTTCAGTGGCTAGCTTAGCTAACGAACTAGCTACGTCATCGCAGCGCGCATGACTAGAATGACACATCGATGAACCACCAAAGGCACACCCCATTTCTGTTGAAAAATGTAGAAAGAGTGGACCTGTTCTGAATATTAGGGGGGTGGGGGTGATGTTCCCCCATCCCCCGTGGCAATTTGGCTAGGACACACACACACACACACACATACACAATGAATAAAGATATCCTGCTTATTAAATGTGTCTAAAAGAAAGCGGAAGACATTTCTGATCTGTTGAGTTCAATCACACAGTGCCAAGTCTTGTTCTCCTCTGGATCCTCTGAAAGCATAACATAACCATGGTTACGGTCTGTTCAAAATAGAAACATGTGTAACTCTGATTCCATGCCCTTGGCAAAAGTATTCGGCTGGGACTTTTGGTGGAAAACTTCATACTCTTAGCAATAATTTGCGGGCGGCTAATTTGCTCCCCTGTTAAAGTTTACATTCCTCCTTGTGACATGATCTATTTTTATAGCAATCCCATATGAAACTGAGTTTACGTGACATATTGAACTTGGAGAATTCTCCTTGCGGTTCTAACATGTCTCTCTAAACATTGGTCAGAAAAGGGAACAGTAATATTATTGAAATGTTCCCACATCACAGTCTCATTAACCCCCCAACAACTTGAACATGCACACACACACACCGTCATGCATTCACACACGCACGCACGCAGGCACGCACGCACGCACGCACGCACGCACGCACGCACGCACGCACGCACACACACACACACACACACACACACACACACACACACACACACACACACACACACACACACACACACATACAAAAACAGATGATCCATGTTTCTATTCTAAGAGCACCTTTGACCCGTTGTATCATTTTGGGAAGAATAGAAAGAGGAAAGGTTGATAAAACGTTTCAGTGAACACTTCTGATGTCTGCAAGGACCTCTGTACAGATCTGTTGTTTAAATCATCTACAGTATATGTTCCCAGTCCATTAGTGCTACTTTCAATGGGTTCACCAGGTGCAGACTACGGTGTCCCGGAGGTTCAAACCAATTCAAATACGGAAGCCATTAAGTTAATGTTTTTGAGCGGGCAAAGTTTGATTTAGTCAAGTGGTATGACTACAGTTGCACACTAACAACAGGACTGCACCTGTAGCTTTACGTGGCATTTCACTCCGATGCTGCTGTACTCCTTCTTATTTCTCCCAGACTTGCATTAAGTTTGACCTATATTGTTATTTTAACAAATAATCTATCCAGCAGGCAAAAGTTATTGAAATGGTCACATATCGACGTAATTTCAACCAGTTTCAGGTTGCAATGACGTCATTTCAACCAATCCTGCGTTGGATAAACTACATGGCTGAGTTATCACACACAGTAGGGAACGGAAAACGTTGTAATGCTAGGGCAGTGAAATGTGGAGTCATGCAAGCAATGTTAGAGCGATACTGTAATCTTGAGTTATAATTAAAGCAGCATTTACATAACTTTAAACTAATCAACTACCAACCTACGAGCTCCCAGAGGAAGTTTGAGTGAAGGCGTAACGCTCCGGTTTTCCACGCCAGAAAGGCCATTAGGAACCGAAATGGCTTCGGAAGTATCCAAAGTCACCATTGCATGGCCCTTTAGCTTGGTAAGCCCAAACGCCAAGAAAATTAGAACAGTTTGGCAGGAACAACCCACAAATGGGTATGAGAAGAATTCCAAGTTTTGCAGTGTTCTTCAACCATGGACCCTGGAAAGCCTTTTTCCTCCATTATATTTCTCATGACATCATCGGCAGGAGGAGAAGAGAGTTATTGGCCAATCCAGTTCGACCTCGACAAAGCATGGCAGGACAATGTGGAACTGAGGAGCCAAAGGTCACAATTAGAGAATGCCCATCGGCAGCCATCTTGTAAAAGATCCAGAGCTGAAACCTCACTGTGTGTGTTTTGTTAAACTGTGGATATCATCGTAAAGCGCTTGGTTACTGACTTGTTCAAAATCATTTGGAAGACAATATACTTTAAAGGTATTTCAACATGTTTTTCATAGTGTCTTTTGTATCCTTGATTCCCTTGCCATAGCATATAATTGGATGAAATCCTTCGCCATTTCATTTGTGAGTTCATTTTATTGACTGATCATGTCTTATACAAGTAACATTATTTTATTGACTATAGCGCAGATTCTCTCATCTTGTTCACATCTCATCACCTGGCGGGTTTCTCGTGGTCGATCCAAAACAAACCATAAACATATTTACATCTCTTTGTGCGATCAAAGTTGTGGAATCAAAGTTGTGGGATCAAAGCGTGAAATAGAACAAAAATAATCACCCACCTAACTATGTGTTGACGTAAAAAAATAAATAACATAGAAGTAGAGGTAAAAGTGGTATTATTGTAGATGCATGAAATGACAGCAGTTTTGGAGCAAATCCTATCGTTCTGAGATACAATAGCCACAGTATCAGTCTGCTCCCATGCTATTCCAACCGAGGGGCTCGTTTCTCTTGGTCAGATCCGTTCAGGACAGTGTTGAGATTGTGCGATAGGAACCCAACATCAACATGCACACTCCTGGACCTGTGTACTTTGGACCGCTTTTGTAGTAGCACCATATTGTAGGTAACCTCAACCACACTCAAATTTGTGGCAGGAGAGCAACAGGGGTTCCTAATTCTAACATTCCGGAACTCTCCTTCATTCTTCCCCACACTCTCTCTCTCTATCTCTCTCTCCCAATGAAACATTTTTTCTTTCAATGCCATAATTCACGCCTTGGAGATTTGCCAGGGGAGGGAAACAATTTTCCAGTTTACTGGCACTCTTTGCTTGGTGGCCAACCCCTAAATATATATGAACATGGGTCAGGGAGGAACAGGGCGACCTTGACTGTGAGGTGCCTCATATTTCAAGACAGCCTTGTAGGGAGCATGGCTGGTGGTTGGACTGAGCAGGGTAACAACATCAGGAGAGGGGCGGGAAGGGGGGCACCACCCAGAGACAGGGGTCCGCTGATGGTCACTCCTCTGACAGATGGATGGGCCTCTGCATGTGGACCCTTCCCTGCTCCTTTTGTCCACTACATCAATGGGAAAGTCTCCCACGGTCACCAACCCTGGCAACCCAACATGAGTGATAGCCGTGCCTATGGATATTGAAGTCTTTGTTTTACGCCACTGCGTTCAACGTCGGCGGTGTTTAGACAACTGTGAATGTGCTAATGTAATATAGAATGAACATCTTGTATAGCGCACCCTGAAACTGTTCTTTTAAGTTCTTGTGAAATTGAAATGCATTCTGGAATTCTCACAAATGGGGAACTGCATCAGGGTACAAATGTCAAATATGTTTATGTCAAAATCTGTGAATCACTTTGAACCAACGTGTCAAAGTGAACCAACAGGTCTGCCGATGAATTAAAAATTAAAATTAAACTAAAACTAGTTACTGTGTTTCTGGAATGATATATTAATAACATGTGTCCTGCACAATGGCAAAACATGTTTAAAATAATATGCATTTAGTTTCTTTTTTGGTTCACTCTACAAACAGCGTTATGTCAAGAACATGAATTAAATAGAACATTCTTCAGATACAAGACAAGTGATGTCGTCGACCTCTCCTGTAACCTGGGCTAGCTGGTCCGATTGAAGACTCGGGTACAGTGTCTTCAGCCTGTCATTAACCATGTCATCATGCCAGTGTGTTCGTTTTGCCCTCCATACATCAACAGGCTTACTCTGATTGCAATCTCATATCCTCCCCGTCAGCCCACGCCGTCACAGAAGAACAAGAAGAAGAAAAAAAAGTGTTTTATTTCCTGTATGATTTGGTGCTTCTGTTTGGAGAAAGGCCCTTAAGGATGAATAGATGGCATGTACTCCTTAGGTGCGAGTCACTCCTTTGACAAATGACTGACAGAGTGGTTTAGGAGCAGGATGCCTTGTACCCTACCGATGTTGTCATGACTGAGACTCTCCTTTTATACTCTCTAAATCTGAGGCCTGTTGTGCCCGTTGACGACTCCTGGCAAACACAAATCTACCGATGGCTACCGTCAGACCTGACAACCGTTCACCTGAAACCTAGAAAGCCCAAGAGGCTGACCTCTCAACACTTAGTCCTTTCTGGGTTCAGCCACTCTTTCCTGTAATAATGTAATGGTTAATCTGGAACCAATAAGGGATTTCATGCTGGTGTTTTTCTACCATTCCAGGACTTCAGTAGGCCTATTTATGGTAATTCAACACACTAATGCCTAACATTAGATGTAGGCCGTTAATTCAATAGAGTCATTTGGGACTGGGGCTGTTGGTAGCCGTCTAGGACAACGGTTGAGAACTACACATCATTACATACATAAATATCGCAGTTCATTTACACTGTGGACAGTTGTTTGCACAGACATTTTAAGGAGGTGTAGCTAGGGAGTTTAAGTGTTCCCGCCATAAAACCAAGCGGAAAAGCACTTGAAACGGAACCAGTGTACAAAAGAGTCAACACTAAGCTACCAGAGCTGTAGTGGCATATTTGCTCCATTCCATCCCAAAAATATGACCACTGCCCTGGGAGAGAGGGGCTATTTCGGACACACACTCACCGCAGGCTTTACTGTACGTCCATAGAGATGATATCAGTGTGGCACTTCGGATTGCAAGTTTACAAACAAAAGGATGCTTCTTCGTTCAACATGAATGTCTTTGGGGGAAGATGTTTCCAAGATACCCGAAAAATAAGACCGCAGACCAATGTTACTACAGCAGAAGCCGAGTGGTGTGGAGCCCAGGATTTGGCATGTTGATTATACAATACGATCCCAAGAATTTCCTCCATCTGACACGATGGGTCTTTTACAAAAGCAGATTCCTGGCAAATTGCTTCAATATTCCTCAAGAATTTATGTGGCCACAAAAACAAAAGCGAGTGATGGCACTTTTGCAGAAAAGGGCCACGAATCCTCCCCCCTCAGTGCTTCAGAGTGGTTCAGTGATCTGGGGGATTAGGGCTGGGTTGCCTGGACGATTGATGTTCATTTTTCACAGTTCCACTTCTCAGGGGAAGACACGTCTACAAGGCCCTTTTCACAGAGCAATACCCCTGACGACTTCTTCGAGCTAAATGAGCGAATGTACATACGGTGTAATTATTACCATCCATTCACCTGTCATCGCAGCGTATAATTTTTTTTTTTAAATGACCGGTGAAATGTAAAATGAAATGTCTTGAAATGACAAACTAGGGATCAAAAGGAATTTAAAAAGCCATCATGATGATGTGATGCTTTTTCTACAATCACCTGTTCTCACCTACTTTTTCAAGTCTTCACTGAACAGTGTCACGAGCAAGAAAGAGAGGAAATTAGGAGGACATTGCAGAGCAGTAGTTGGACACTTGCCAAATCAGGACTCTGTCCCAATAGTCTTCAGTAAGCTCCTAATAGTCTTCAATAGCCTCCTTTCCTTCATGCCCACTGTTCTGAAAGGTATTCAGACATAGGAACTCGGTGTATGACCTAGGTCTATCCTGTCTTTTCACCTGAATGGTTGTGAGGGAGAGCACAGGAAGAGAAACCATTTAAGAGCATCGGGACACAGTCCAATCCTCCTTTTCTACCTCATCTTTTTAGTGCCGCTGTAAGAGCCAACAAGAATGATAGAAGGATTATGGCTGATGGGACAAAAGCCTATTTAGAAAGATATAAATATAGTAATGGAACGTCAGGTGCTTTGCGGTCTGGTATCCACAGCTACTAAACTGATGCTGGCTCTCATGATTACAGGCCCACGGTGTAATTTCCAACACCTGCTTTTGTTTAATCCGTTCTTCCCTCGTCTCTCACCAACCCCATTTCCCTCCCATTATTGTTAACATCTGCAAGAATAACAGTGGTTTCAAATCTACAGCTCAATTGATAGTGTTGGCTCGAAGCTGGTACAGGGGCCAATTCTTGGGGTCGGCAGCTCTCTTTTCTTTTGGTTGCACATCTTTATTTTCTATAGGTTTCAGCAAGCGATCAGTTTCAATTATGCTGAGATTCGGGTTTTTTCGACGAGCAGAAGTGTGTTATCCAGCTGATTCATCACAATGAATGTTAAAAGCGTTATTTTTTTTTTATACTGATTAATTTGCGAGGTGAAATCTGGTCCATATTCTGGAAAGGGGATAGCAGACAGTGTTTGTTTGGATGGTGTTCATGCACGAACCTCTCACAGAAAAATGCCTTCTGGATTTGTTTTCAGGGGAACAGACAATTAGAGGCTGTCCGTTGGGGTGATACTGACAAATCATTCACTACAGAGGATAGGGGTGAAGACAGTTCAACAAGTGTTCTTGTTGTGGATGATATAGTGTGAATACTGTCTGAGTATCTATTGAATTTAATTGAACATTTCTGATCAAGATGTTCCATGCATGGACTCAATGGAGCCTCTGCACAGTTTTCTTCACTGTAAATAAATGTCATTATCAATCAGTCACAGAGAAGGTGATACATAATTTAGGTGCTAAAATGGAGAGCGCCACTCATTGTAACACCAAATGCCAGCTTCCTTACCTCCTTACCTCCTTACCTCCTTACCTACGCTATATGCATGTCAGGTGGTCATTTTGGCACCAGAATGTTACCCTCACATAGAGGAGGTGAGGACGTTAGTCAACAAGGTGTAAAACATACCACCCTCCCGTCAGTAGCATCGGTCTACCTGTCAGAAATCGGGGTGAGTTGTTGAGACAGTGTTGGCTTTAAAATTGATATATTTTGCCTATTAACTGGAAATGCCTTACCAAACCATGTAACACAGATGGTAATGTCAGATTTGGATGACTCGCTTGAATTCAGAATGTTCACAGAAGCATCATCCCAGAGGCTAACAGTGTTTATGTATGTGGATGTATAGAATGTGATCAATTCCAACATATCTACTTCAATGAAAAAGTCAAATCACTAGGCTAACAACCGATTCAATAAATACATTATCCACACATTTTGTATTCAGTTTTTTTTTTCTTTAATTTGGCACACACACAAGCACACTCTAATATAGACATTAGAATGGTATTAGCTTACCATGTCTGTCAGAATCCAGAGAAAATGATGCAGGAATCCCTTAACTTTACCACTTTGTCGACAGTTCATAAACATGATTTAAGTGACAGAGTGAGGGTGTCTCACACTCTGATAATAGAGGAACCACTTTCCTAATGAATGGCCTGTAACTCTTAGCAGTCCGTTGTCAAGTGCCACTCTCAACATCAGTGGAGAGAAGAGGAGTTAGCACGCCAAGCTGAAGCGAAGGGTTAAATAATTATATGTCCTGCAAAATAGGCCAGGGCTGTGCGTGCGTGTTCGTGGCTGTGTGTGTGTGCGTGTACAGTATTGGTGTTCATTGAATCGTATCCTGTTTCAAAGTTATCACTGTAAAAATATCGACAAGCATTTTGAGTTATTCTCATGAAATACTCTCACAATACAATCAAAGCAGAGTATATTTGTCTTGTCTCGTATGACCAAAGTGCTTCTGTCGAAGAATGAAAACTTGATTAATCAAAACAAGTGGCTGAAAAAGAGGCTGACATTTCTGCAGAGATGCCCTGCATAACCAGATCCATTCCTACAGTACATATACACTGTAGACTTGGGCTGTATAATTATCCAACACATGATTTGACAGCGGGGTATGAGTGCTCTATACAACTTCAATTAATAAACTAAAGTGAAGTACAGTAAACTTAAGTAGGCCTACATAATGTATTGCTCCAGATGAGACGGTTCTCCAAAGAATGTCTTCCAGAGGTTTACAATACAAACAAGATTAGGAAGGTTTTAAAAAAGTCTGCCTTTGCAGTGCACCAATCTTGAATTAACATGAAACTGTAACATTTGTGATTCCAAACGTCAATAGATCCACCGAAGGTTAGGAACCCTAAGCAAGGAAATCACCTTGTCCAAAGGTGAGAATTTTAGAATCTCATGAGAAAAGACCTAGGAGTGAATCTCAAAAATCTTTCTTCAGAATCCTTGCGTCCTCTCTCCTGGCCTCAACACATCAGAAGGAGGTGAGGAGAGCATTAGGGGAGAAGATCACCATCAAGATCCCAACTATCAAAATCAAATCGCATACACATATTTTGCAGATGCTGTAAAAATGTGTATGTTTCTAGCTCCAACAGTACAGTGAACCTAACAATACAAAACCATACACGCAAATCCCAAAAATTAAAAAATCAAGAAATTAGAAATATCAGAACAAGCAATGTCAGAGTACGAAAACAAACACAAATATATATCATGGTGTTTATAGACAGTATGGACAGTACATGAATAGAAAAGGTGTGTACAGCCGTAGTTATATAGGATGGTGTGTATAGACAGTATGGACAGTAGTTATAATAGGATGGTGTGTATAGACAGTATAGACAGTAGTTATATAGGATGGTGTGTATAGACAGTATAGACAGTAGTTATATAGGATGGTGTGTATAAACAGTAGTTATATAGGATGGTGTGTACAGACAGTATAGACAGTAGTTATAATAGGATGGTGTGTACAGACAGTATGGACAGTAGTTATATAGGATAGTGTGTATAGACAGTATAGACAGTAGTTATATAGGATGGTGTGTATAAACAGTAGTTATATAGGATGGTGTGTACAGACAGTATAGACAGTAGTTATAATAGGATGGTGTGTACAGACAGAATAGACAGTAGTTATATAGGATGGTGTATAGACAGTAGTTATATAGGAAGGTGTGTATAGACAGTATGGACAGTAGTTATATAGGATGGTGTGTATAGACAGACTAGACAGTAGTTATATAGGATGGTGTATAGACAGTAGTTATATAGGATGGTGTGTATAGACAGTATAGACAGTAGTTATATAGGATGGTGAGTATAGACAGTAGTTATATAGGATGGTGTGTATAGACAGTAGTTATATAGGATGGGGTGTATAGACAGTAGTTATATAGGATGGTGTGTATAGACAGTAGTTATATAGGATGGTGTGTATAGATAGTATAGAAAGTAGTTATATAGGATGGTGTGTATAGACAGTAGTTATATAGGATGGTGTGTATAGACAGTAGTTATATAGAATGGTGTGTAAAGACAGTATAGAGAGTAGTTATATAGGATGGTGTTTATAGACAGTAGTTATATAGGATGGTGTTTATATACAGTAGTTATGAGCCTTGACTAGAATACAGTATATACATATGATGTGGGTAAAACAGTATGTAAACATTATTATAGTGACCAGTGTTCAATGACTATGTACATAGGGCAGCAGTCTCTAAAGGGCAGGGTAGAGTACCAGGTGGTAGCCGGCTAGTAAGAGTGACTAAGTTCAGGGCAGGGTACTGGGGGAGGCTAGTAACAATGACTAAGTTCAGGGCAGGGTACTGGGCAGAGGCTGGCTAGTTGTGACTGTTTAACAGTCTGATGGCCTGGAGATATAAGATGCTGTTGGTCCTAAACCAGACTGCACGGTTACAGGTTGAGCTCTGAGAACATACTGTTGGTCCTAAACCAGACTGCACGGTTACAGGTTGAGCTCTGAGAAGATGCTGTTGGTCCTAAACCAGACAGCACGGTTACAGATTTTGCTCTGAGAAGATCAAGTCATGCTCTGAGTGTACATTTTGCAATGTCTGAACAAATATCTGTTACAAAAGAGGAAAGCGAGGACTTGACAGAGGACTTGACAGTACTGTATGTTGAACATTTTACTGCTCAGTTTTATAACTGCATTAACATAAAGTCATCTGTCACACTTACAAATAGAGAAAAAAAAGATGGACAGTCACCATGTCTCAAAATCTGTTTCAGACTGTATTAGTGTATTTGGTTTATTTCAGTACATTTGAAGACACTTTTTCTACAGAGTGGCTTTGAGTTTTATATGACAGAATTTATAGAATTATCATTTTTGAATCTCCCATGTCGCAAGACCTTCCATAGGCTGCCATTACTAAAATGTCTAGCGCTGCTGTGTCTATTTGTCTAGTTGAACCGAGAAACCCACACTGCACAAGGTGCTGACTCTCAGTCAACCAAACGTTGAAACAACATTCAGTGCCGAACTTCACCACAACAATAAAGGACCATTTGCCACAGTACCTTTCACAATATCAACGTGACAATTGTTTTGTCTAGGAGGCTGACAAAGTAGTTTTTTTCATCTAGACACCTTGGGTGTTTGGAGTAAGAAACACACTGAGCCCTCGGGGGTTTGTTTGACTAAGGTTACCCAAGTTGCTCTTGGAGAGAGATCAAACCTCAGCGAGGCCCGAGCACCCTTCATCGTCATCCCTCATCACGCTGCTGTTATTTTGTTTAGCCTTTTACATAAACCACTCACTGGAAGGTGATCGCTCGCAGCGGTTTTTCTTTTTTCTTTTTACATTTTGAAAGAGGAAAGCTTTGGGGGGAGATACGTTTGGGTTTGGGAAGATGATGGGTGGATGGGTGGGTCGGTGGCTTGGGTGGGTGGGTGGGTGGGTGTGGAAGTTGGTTTTGAGAAGATGGTGGGTAGGTGGGTGAGGGCAGAGGGTTTGGGAAGATAATGGGTGTGGGTAGGTGAGGTCGTTGGGTTTGGGAAGATGGTGGGTGTGGGTGTGGGTGGGTGAGGGCAGAGGGTTTGGGAAGATGGTGGGTGTGGGTGGGTGATGTCGTTGGGTTTGGGAAAATAGATGGTGGATGTGGGTGGGGGGGTTGGGTTGGGTTTGGGAAGATGGTGGGTGGGGGTGGGTGGGCGAGTTGGATTTGGGAAGATGGTAGGTGAGTGTGGGTGAGGGAGTTCGGGGGTAGTGCAAGACTTGTCATCACACATTCCATGTCCTGGCTGTATGAGACCAAAACGTGTATTTCCTCAGCGCTTCTCAATTCATGGGCGACAGTAATTCCTCTTTGCCCCCTTTTGCTTTAATCCAATTACAAAACACATGCAGAAATGCAATAACAGTTTCTGTGCCAAGACATCCACCCCACCACCACCACCGCTTTAAAAAAAAAATGGTTTTGTGTTGGAAGAATATAATAATCTTCCATGTTGCTATCGAGAGTCGTGTTACACACCTGCCGAGTCTTAAGCTGAAAAAATAACATCCAACTGTTTTGAGGTATTTGAGAATGGCTTAGAGTGAACTTCAGGTACAAATCCTGCCATCCTGCTAAAATCCGGGTGCTCAGTCGACGCACTGAGCTTACATGTTTCCCTTTGCAGGTTTTTTCCCATCCGCTTTGAGTGGAAGACACTCGGCTGTCATGTGTTTACAGTTGAAGATGAAAGAAGTCTGTCATTGACTTGATGAATTGTCTCGGATCAGCGTTTTTAAAAGTGAAAGAAAGAGAAAGCGCAGTGACATTTGAAATTCATGAACAGATAAAGGTCTTCCATTCAGATATATTTAGCCGTTGCTGAAATGTGTCTCAGAAAATGGGGTGATCATTCAAAACAGAAGTTCAGTTTTCAGGCAGGGGAATGGAAAGTACAAGGACCAGTAGGAAGCCCCCACCTCTGTTTCAAGGGGTCTGGATTCTGTTCAACATAGACATCAGTCATTGGTGAGCAAGGGAACTTTGTCCAAAACCATTTTGGATAACCAAAAGGTAAGAATTAAGATATAGGATTTGTTATATCTCCAATAGAATCCTACAGGATTCTCACGACCCAACAATTTTGTCACCTCTATTAGAATCCTATTATGACTTGTTTTCTTAACTGAACCCATTAAATTATAGTTTGTTGTCATTTGTTCCAGTACAATAACATTGATTACAAAATATGAATTGATCGGAAACAACAGTTCTATATTCATTTTTACTGTTATATTTTAGCAGACACTCTTATCCAGAGCGATTTACAGTAGTGAGTGCAGACATTTTCATACTTTTCTTCATACTGGTCCTCTGTGGGAATTGAACCCACAACCCTGGTGCTGCAAGCACCATGCTCTACCAACTGAGAAGCAATGTGGCAGTGATTCATGGCTGCAGGTTCATTAGCAGCATGACCACCAGTCAGTAAGACCACCAGTCAGTAAGACCACCAGTACAGTAAGACCACAGTGTACAGCATCTCTACGTTGCTTATATGCAAATAAAAAGTAGAAGGAAAATACCTTTTAGGTACAGTAAAAATAAGATATGAGCATTTATTTTATTTAATATACAGACCCCTTGACTTTTTCCAAATGTTGTTACATTACAGCCTTATTCTAAAATGGGTTAAATTAATTGAACCCCAAAGTCAAAGTGACAAAGTGAAAATAGTTTTTTTTGCAAATGTATACATACATAAGTATTCAGACCCTTTGCTATGAGACTCGAAATTGAGCTCAGGTGCATTCGCTTGTTACAACTTGATTGGTCCACCTGTGGTAAATTCAATTGATTGGACATGATTTGGAAAGGCACACACCTGTCTATATAAGGTCACACAGTTGACAATGCATGTCAAGCAAAAACCAAAGCCATTATGTCAAAGGAATGTTCAGTAGAGACCCGAGACAGGATTGTGTCAAGGCACAGATCTGGGGAAGGCTACCAAAACATGTCTGCAGCATTTGAAGGTCCCCAAGAACACAGTGACCTCCCTCACTCTTAAATGGAAAAATGTGAACCCACCAAGACTCTTCTTAGAGCTGGCCGCCCGGCTTAACTGAGTAATCGGGGGAGAAGGGCCTTGGTCAGGGAGGTGACCAAAAATCCGATGGTCACCTTCCAGAAGGACAACCATCTCTGCAGCACTCAACCAATCAGGCCTTTATGGTAGAGTGGCCACTCCTCCGTAAAAGGCACATGACATCCCACTTGGAAATGTGTGAAAAGGCACCTAAAGGACTCTCAGACCATGAGAACAAGATTGATGAAACGAAGATTGAACTCTTTGGCCTGAATGACAAGCGTCACATCTGGAGGAAACCTGGCACCATCCCTACGGGGAAGGATGGTGGTGGCAGCATCATGCTGTGGGGATGTTTTTCAGCTTCAGGGAAAGATGAACGGAGCAAAGTACAGAGAGATCCTTGATGAAAACCTGCTCCAGAGTGCTCAGGACCTCAGACTGAGGCAAAGGTTCACCTTCCAACAGGACAACGACCCTAAGCACACAGCCAAGACAAATCTATGAATGTCCTTGAGTGGCCCAGCGAGAGCCCAGATTTGAACTCAATTGAACATCTCTGGAGAGACCTGAAAATAACTGTGCAGCGACGCTCCCCATCCAACCTGATAGTTTGAGAGGACCTGCAGAGAAGAATGGGAGAAACTCCCCAAATACAGGTGTGCCAGACTTTTAGGGTCATACCCAAGAAGACTGGAGGCTGTAATCGCTGCCAAATGTGATTCAACTAAACACTAAGTAAAGTGTCTGAATACTTATGTAAATGTGATATTTCAGTTTTTTATTTGAAAAAAAATTGCAAAAATAGTGTAAACCTGTTTTGATTTGTCATTATGGGGTATTGTGATGGCATTATGGGGTATTGTGTGAAAATTGATGAGTAGAAAAAATATTTTAGAATAACACTGTAACGTAACAAAATGTGAAAAACGTCAAGGGGTCTGAATACTTTCCGAATGCACTGTATATACAAAATGATGTAGACACCCTGTAACGGCTTTCTTCTGTGGACGAAGGATCGGACCAAAACGCAGCGTGGTTAGTGTTCATCATGTTTAATTAAAGCCAATAAACGTGAACACTACAAAATACAAAACAACAAAATGTGAAAAACCGAAACAGTTCTGTCTGGTGCAGACACACGAAGACATGAAGACAACCACCTACAAAACCCAACACAAAACAGGATACCTAAATATGGCTCCCAATCAGAGACAAACGACTAACACCTGCCTCTGATTGGGAACCATATCAGGCCAAACACAGAAACAGGAAAACTAGACACACACCATAGAATGCCCACTCAGCTCACGTCCTGACCAACACTAAAACAAAGAAAACACAAAAGAACTATGGTCAGAACGTGACAGTACCCCCCCCCCCCCCCCCCAAGGTGCGGACTCTGGACGCAAAACCTGAACCTATAGGGGAGGGTCTGGGTGGGCGGTGGCGGCTCTGGCGCTGGACGTGGACCCCACTCCACCATAGTCTTTGTCCGCTTCAGTGACGTCCTCTGAGCGGCGACCTTGGCCTTGGCCTCGCCGCCGACCTTGGCCTGACTGGCGGCCGGCTCTGGCAGCTCCTGACTGGCGTGCGGCTCTGGCAGCTCCTGACTGGCGTGCGGCTCTGGCAGCTCCTGACTGGCGGGCAGCTCTGGCGGCTCCTGACTGGCGGGCGGCTCTCGCGGCTCCTGACTGGCGGGCGGCTCTGGCGGCTCCTGACTGGCGGGCGGCTCTGGCGGCTCCTGACTGAGGGACGGCTCTGCCGGCTCCTGACTGACGGACGGCTCTAGCGGCTCAGGACAGACGGGCGGCTCAGATGGCGCTGGACAGACGGGCGGCTCAGATGGCGCTGGACAGACGGGCGGCTCAGATGGCGCTGGGCAGACGGGCGGCTCAGATGGCGCTGGGCAGACGGGCGGCTCAGATGGCGCTGGGCAGACGGGCGGCTCAGATGGCGCTGGGCAGACGGGCGGCTCAGATGGCGCTGGGCAGACGGGCAGCTCAGATGGCGCTGGGCAGACGGGCAGCTCAGATGGCGCTGGGCAGACGGGCAGCTCAGATGGCGCTTGGCAGACGGGCAGCTCAGACGGCGCTGGGCAGACGGGCAGCTCAGATGGCGCTGGGCAGACGGGCAGCACAGGCGGCGCTGGGCAGACGTGCAGCTCAGACGGCGCTGGGCAGACGGGCAGCGCAGGCGGCGCTGGGCAGACGGGCAGCTCAGGCGGCGCTGGGCAGACGGGCAGCTCAGACGGCGCTGGACAGACGGCACACTCTAGCCTGCTGAGGCGCACAGTAGGCCTGGTGCGTGGTGCCGGAACTGGTGGTACCGGGCTGGGAACACGCACCACTGGGCGAGTGCGGGGAGCAGGAACAGGGCGTACAGGGCTCTGGAGACGCACACGAGGCTTGGTGCGTGGTGCCGGAACTGGTGGTACCGGACTGGAGACACGCACCACTGGGCGAGTGCGGGGAGCAGGAACAGGGCACACTGGACTCTCGAGGCGCACTATAAGCCTGGTGTGTGGTACCGGCACTGGTGGTACCGGGCTGAGGGCACGCACCTCAGGGCGAATGCGGGGAGAAGGAACAGTGCGTAAAGGGCTCTGGAGATGCACAGGAAGCCTGGTGCATGGTGTTGGCACTGGTGGTACTGGGCTGGTGCAAGGAGGTGGCACCGGATAGACCGGACCGTGAAGGCGCACAGGAGCTCTTGAGCACGTCCTGACCAACACTAAAACAAAGAAAACACAAAAGAACTATGGTCAGAACGTGACACACCCCTTCAAATTAATGGATTTGGCTACATACTGGACCCTATTCCAACTAATCTACTGAAAGAGCTGCTTCCTGTGCTTGGCCCTCCTATGTTGAACATAATAAACGACTCCCTATCCACCGGATGTGTACCAAAACTCACTAAAAGTGGCAGTAATTTATCCTCTCTTGAAAAATCCAGACCATGTCCCAGAAAATATAAAAAACTATCGGCCGATATCGAATCTCACATTCCTCTCAATTTTTTTTGAAAAAGCTGTTACGCGGCAACTCACTGTCATCCTGAAAACAAACATTGTATACAAAACACTTCAGTCTGGTTTTAGACCCCATCATAACACTGAGACTGTGCTCGTGAAGGTGGTAAATTACCTTTTAATGGCGTCGGACCAAGGCTCTGCATCTGTTCTCGTGCTCCTAGACCTTAGTGCTGCCTTTGATACAATCGATCAGCACATTATTTTGGAGAGATTGGAAACCCAAATAGGTCTACACGGACAAGTTCTGGCCTGGTTTAGATCTTATCTGTCGGAAAGATATGTTTGTCTCTGTTGATGGTTTGTCTTCTGACAAATCAACTGTAAATTTCGGTGTTCCTCAAGGTTCCGCTTTAGGACCACTATTGTTTTCACTGTATATTTTAGCTCTTGGTGATGTCCTTCGGAAACATAATGTTAACTTTCACTGCTATGAGGATGATACACAGCTTTACATTTCGATGAAACATGGTAAAGCTCCAAATTGTCCTCCCTCGAAGCCTGTGTTTCAGACATAAGGAAGTGGATGGCTGCAAACGTTCTACTTTTAAACTCGGACAAAACAGAGATGCTAGTTCTAGGTCCCAAGAAACAAAGAGATCTTCTGTTGAATCTGAAAATTAATCTTGATGGTTGTACAGTCGTCTCAAATTAAACTGTGAAGGACCTCAGTGTTCATCTGGACACTGATCTCTCTTTTGACGAACATATCAAGAATATTTCAAGGACAAATTTTTTCCATCTTCGTAATGTTGCAAAAATCAGGAACTTTCTGTCCAAAAAAATTGCAAAAAAATGTATCCATGCTTTTGTCACTTCTAGATTAGATTACTGCCATTCTTTACTTTCCGGCTACCCGGGTAAAGCACTAAAGCACTAAGTGCTAAACACGGCTGCTAGAATCTTGACTAGAACCAAAGAAATGTGATCATATTACTCCAGTGCTAGCCTCTCTACACTGGCTTCCTGTTAAGGCAAGGGCTGATTTCAAGGTTTTACTGCTAACCTACAAAGCATTACATGGGCTTGCTCCGACCTATCTTTCCGATTTGGTCCTGCCGTACATACCTACACGTATGCTACGGTCACAAGACGCAGGCCTCCTTACTGTCCCTAAAATTTCTAAGCAAACACCCCCCCCCAACCTCTCTTTTTACGCTGCTGCTACTCTCTGTTTATCATATATGCATAGTCACTTTAAGTATACATTCATGTACATACTATCTCAATTGGGCCGGCCGACCAACCAGTGCACCAGCACATTGGCTAACCGGGCTATCTGCATTGTGTCCCACCCACCACCCGCCAACCCCTCTTTTACGCTACTGCTACTCTCTGTTTATCATATATGCATAGTCACTTTAACCATATCTACATGTACATACTACCTCAATCAGCCTGACTAACCGGTGTCTGTATGTAGCCTTGTTACTTTTATAGACTCGCAACTGTATATAGCCTGTCTTTTTACTGTTGTTTAATTTCGTTACCTACCTATTGTTCACCTAATACCTTTTTTACACTATTGGTTAGAGCCTGTAAGTAAGCATTTCACTGTAAGGTCTACATCTGTTGTATTCAGCGCAAGTGACAAATACAATTTGATTTGATTTGGAGGCAGGGCTTTCTCCTATAGTGCTCAATTTTTATGGAATGGTCTGCCTATCCATGTGAGACACGCAGACTCAGTCTCGACCTTTAAGTCTCTATTGAAGACTTATCTCTTCAGTAGGTCCAATGAATGAGTGTAGTCTGGCCCAGGGGTGTGAAGGTGAACGGAAAGGCACTGGAGCGACGAACCACCCTTGCTGTTTCTGCCTGGCCGGTTCCCCTCTCTCCACTGGGATTCTCTGCCTCTAACCCTATTACGGGGGCTGAGTCACTGGCTTACTGGTGCTCTTCCATGCCGTCCCTAGGAGGGGGGATTCACTTGAGTGGGTTGAGTCACTGACGTGATCTTCCTGTCCGGGATGGCGCCCCCCTCGGGTTCGTGCCGTGGGGGAGATCTTTGTGGGCTATACTCGGCCTTGTCTCAGGGTAGTAGGTTGGTGGTTGAATATATCCCTCTAGTGGTGTGGGGGCTGTGCTTTGGCAAAGTGGGTGGGGTTGTATCCTGCCTGTTTGACCCTGTCCGGGGGTATCGTCGGACAGGGCCACAGTGTCTCCCGACCCCTCCTGTCTCAGCCTCCAGGATTTATGCTGCAATAGTTTATGTGTCAGGGGGCTAGGGTCAGTTTGTTATATCTGAAGTATTTCTCCTGTCTCATCTGGTGTCCTGTGAGAATTTAAGTATGCTCCCTCGTATTCTCTCTCTCTTCTTCTCTCTTTCTCTCTTTCTCTCTTTCTCTCTCTCTCTCTCTCTCTTTCTTTCTCTCTCTCTCTCTTTCGTTAATCATAAGGCATACACCCCCGCCCCTCTTCTTACCAGAAAGATGTTTGTTTCTGTCGGCGCGATGCGTGAAGAAACCAGCTGGCTGCACCGACTCCGTTAGCGTCTCTCGAGTGAGCCATGTTTCCGTGAAGCAAAGAACGTTACAATCTCTGATGTCTCTCTGGAATGTTACCCTTGCTCGGATTTCATCAACCTTGTTGTCAAGAGACTGGACATTGGCGGGTAGTATGCTAGGGAGTGGAGCGCGATGTGCCTGTCTCCGAAGCCTGACCAGAAGACCGCTTCGTTTGCCCCTTTTACGGCGTTGTTGTTTAGGGTCGCCGGCTGGGATCAGATCCATTGTACTGGGTGGAAGGCAAAACACAGGATCCGCTTCGGAAGAGTCATATTCCTGGTTGTAACGATGGTGAGTTGACGTTGCTCTTATATTCAGTAGTTCCTCCCGACTGTATGTAATGAAACCTAAGATTACCTGGGGTACCAATGTAAGGAATAACACATAAAAAAAACAAAATACTGCATAGTTTCTTAGGAACGCGAAGCGAGGCGGCCATCTGTGTCGGCGCCGGAAGTAGGTGTATGCCTTATGATTAACGAGACGTGGTGTGATCATAACAACATACAGGAACTCAAGTCATTCTGTTCACCTGATTTAGAATTCCTCACAATCAAATGTCGACCGCATTATCTACCAAGGGAATTCTCTTCGATTATAATCACAGCCGTATATATTCCCCCCCAAGCAGACACATCGATGGCCCTGAACGAACTTTATCTGACTTTATGTAAACTGGAAACCACACACCCTGAGGCTGCATTCATCGTAGCTGGGGATTTTAACAAGGCTAATCTGAAAACAAAACTCCCTAAATTCTATCAGCATATCAATTGTGCTACCAGGGCTGGCAAAACCTTGGATCATTGTTATACTAACTTCCGTGACGCATATAAGGACCTCCCCCGCCCTCCTTTCGGAAAAGCTGACCACGACTCCATTTTGTTGCTTCCAGCCTACAAACAGAAACTAAAACAGCAAGCTCCCACGCTCAGGTCTGTTCAACGCTGGTCCGACCAATCTGATTCCACGCTTCAAGACTGCTTCAATCACGTGGATTGGGATGTGTTCCGCATTGCGTCCAACAACAACATTGACGAATACGCTGATTCAGTGAGCGAGTTCATTAGAAAGTGCATTGACGATGTCATACCCACAGCAAGGATTAAAACATTCCCAAACCAGAAACCGTGGATTGATGGCAGCATTCGCGTGAAACTGAAAGCGCGGACCACTGCTTTTAACCAGGGCAAGGTGACCGGAAACATGACCGAATACAAACAGTGTAGCTATTCCCTCCGCAAGGCAATCAAACAAGCTAAGTGCCAGTATAGAGACAAAGTAGAGTCGCAATTCAACAGCTCAGACACAAGAGGTATGTGGCAGGGTCTACAGTCAATCACGGATTACAAAATGAAAATCAGCCCCGTCGCGAACTAGGATGTCTTGCTCCCAGACAGACTAAATAACTTTTTTGCTCGCTTTGAGGACAATACAGTGCCACTGACACGGCCCGCTACCAAAACCTGCGGGCTCTCCTTCACTGCAGCCGAGGTGAGTAAAACATTTAAACGTGTTAACCCTCGCAAGGCTGCAGGCCCAGACGGCATTCCCAGCCACGTCCTCAGAGCATGCGCAGATCAGCTGGCTGGTGTGTTTAAGGACATATTCAATCAATCCTTATCCCAGTCTGCTGTTCCATTTACATTTACATTTAAGTCATTTAGCAGACGCTCTTATCCAGAGCAACTTACAAGTACATACATTCATACTTTTTTTGTACTGGCCCCCCGTGGGAATCAAACCCACAACCCTGGCGTTGCAAGCGCCATGCTCTACCAACTGAGCCACACGGGACCACACATGCTTCAAGAGGGCCACCATTGTTTCTGTTCCCAAGAAAGCTAAGGTAACTGAGCTAAACGACTACCGCCCCGTAGCACTCACTTCCGTCATCATGAAGTGCTTTGAGAGATTAGTCAAGGACCATATCACCTCCACCCTACCTGACACCCTAGACCCACTCCAATTTGCTTACTGACCCAATAGGTCCACAGACGACGCAATCGCAACCACACTGCATACTGCCCTAACCCATCTGGACAAGAGGAATACCTATGTGAGAATGCTGTTCATCGACTACAGCTCAGAATTTAACACCATAGTACCCTCCAAACTCGTCATCAAGCTCGAGACCCTGGGTCTCGACCCCGCCCTGTGCAACTGGGTCCTGGACTTCCTGACGGGCCGCCCCCAGGTGGTGAGGGTAGGTAACAACATCTCCACCCCGCTGATCCTCAACACTGGGGCCCCACAAGGGTGCGTTCTGAGCCCTCTCCTGTACTCCCTGTTCACCCACGACTGCGTGGCCATGCACGCCTCCAAACTCAATCATCAAGTTTGCGGACGACACTACAGTGGTAGGCTTGATTACCAACAACGACGAGACGGCCTACAGGGAGGAGGTGAGGGCCCTCGGAGTGTGGTGTCAGGAAAATAACCTCACACTCAACGTCAACCAAACAAAGGAGATGATTGTGGACTTCAGGAAACAGCAGAGGGAGCACCCCCCTATCCACATCGAAGGGACAGTAGTGGAGAAGGTGGAAAATTTTAAGTTCCTCGGTGTACACATCACGGACAAACTGAATTGGTCCACCCACACAGACAGCGTTGTGAAGAAGGCGCAGCAGCGCCTCTTCAACCTCAGGAGGCTGAAGAAATTTGGCTTGTCACCAAAAGCACTCACAAACTTCTACAGATGCACAATCGAGAGCATCCTGTCGGGCTGTATCACCGCCTGGTACGGCAACTGCTCCGCCCACAACCGTAAGGCTCTCCAGAGGGTAGTGAGGTCTGCACAACGCATCACCGGGGGCAAACTATCTGCCCTCCAGGACACCTACACCACCCAATGTCACAGGAAGGCCATAAAGATCATCAAGGACAACAACCACCCAAGCCATTGCCTGTTCACCCCGCTATCATCCAGAAGGCGAGGTCAGTACAGGTGCATCAAAGCAGGGACCGAGAGACTGAAAAACAGCTTCTATCTCAAGGCCATCAGACTGTTAAACAGCCACCACTAACATTTACTGGCCGCTGCCAACATACTGACTCAACTCCAGCCACTTTAATAATGGGAATTGATGGAAATTATGTAAAAATGTATCACTAGCCACTTTAAACAATGCCACTTAATATAATATTTACATACCCTACATTACTCATCTCATATGTATATGTATATACTGTACTCTATATCATCTACTGCATCTTGCCATCTCTATGTAATACATGTATCACTAGCCACTTTAAACAATGCCACTTTATGTTTACATACCCTACATTACTCATCTCATATGTATAGACTGTACTCTATACCATCTACTGCATCTTGCCTATGCCGTTCTGTACCATCACTCATTCATATATCTTTATGTACATATTCTTTATCCCTTTACACTTGCGGGTATAAGGTAGTAGTTGTGGAATTGTTAGGTTAGATTACTTGTTGGTTATTACTGCATTGTCGGAACTAGAAGCACAAGCATTTTGCTACACTCGCATTAACATCTGCTAACCATGTGTATGTCACAAATAAAATTTGATTTGATTCTTTCTCTCTCTCTTCTCTCGGAGGACCTGAGCCCTAGGACCATGCCTCAGGACTACCTGGCCTGATGACTCCTTGCTGTCCCCAGTCCACCTGGTCATGCTGCTGCTCCAGTTTCAACTGTTCTGCCTGCAGCTATGGATCCCTGACCTGTTCACTGGACGTGCTACCTTGTACCGGACCTGCTGTTTTGGACCCTCTCTCTACCACACCTGCTGTCTCTAACTCTGAATGATCGGCTATGAAAAGCCAACTGACATTTACTCCTGAGGTGCTGACCTGTTGCACCCTCTACAACCACTGTGATTATTATTATCTGACCCAGCATGTCATCTATGAACGTTTGAACATCTTGGCCATGTTCTGTTATAATCTCCACCGGCACAGCCAGAAGAGGACTGGCCACCCTCAGAGCCTGGTTCCTCTCTAGGTTTCTTCCTAGGTTCTGGTCTTTCTAGGGAGTTTTTCCTAGCCACCGTGCTTCTACATCTGCATTGCTTGCTGTTTGGGGTTTTAGGATGGGTTTCTGTACAGCACTTTGTGACATCGGCTGATGTAAAAAGGACTTTATAAATACATTTGATTGATTGATTGATAGTGGAAAGTCTTCCCAGAAGAGTGGAGGCTGTTATAGCAGCAAAGGGGGGACCAACTCCATATTAATGCACATGATTTTGGAAAGAGATGTTTGACGAGCAGGTGTCCACATACTTTTGGTCATGTAGCGTATAATAGTCAGCTAATGTTCCCTTTACCCTCTTTAGGATGGGATAGAAAAAGAAAAACCTACAGATAATGAAAGTCCTATTGGACTCCTATTGGATTATATCCTATAGGATACAATCCATTAAAATAGGTTCAATCCTATAGGATAGGTTGCAACATCTGATAGGATTATGTTATTGGAATCCTATAGGATTTTGTTTTACTAAGAACCTACAGAGAGAGGGGGTGGAGCTACCACATCTTTACTCATGCGTCTCCCCCAGAACCCAATCCAGTATCTGACACAATTACGCAATATTTTAGTTCTGGGTTTTCCTGCAGTCACATGACCAAATCGCCCTCTAGTGGCCTCATGGGTGGAATGTTATTTTTTTTACATTATCATTTCATAATCAATTTAAAAAAAAAAAATGCAGAAAATCCGGTGTTTCTATGTCAAACGGTTTTGCGTTATTTAAGTCTTCTGAGAAAGTGTAATATTAGGATGCAAACTCAAAATTGAATACATTTCAACTCTATATCTGACATAGTACAGGAGTCTTCTTTTTTCACTAAGCCCATAACCATGTGTGTGAGGTGTCTACTTTTGTTTCAAATTGGATTTGTTGAAGACTACTAAGAAACTCCCTGACTGCAGTATAATGACGGACCGTTGGTTATCTACCACACTGCTTTTTGCTAGCAAACGTAGCGCTCTATCCAAAACTGATTAGGTGGTGATGTTTGTGATGTACGTTTGTGATGTACGTTTGTGATGTATGTGATGTACATTTTGACGTTTGTGATGTACCCTACCTCAAGTATATAGTGCCTAAAGTAAGGCAGCTCTTGTGAAACACAGACAGAAATAGCTCTAACCATGCAGGGGTGACATGTTAATGACAGTATAAATCCATGTAATTGGTTTGGTTCTGAAGTCAGTCACACCCTGCAATTATAAAATTGATTTCAATAACAGAAAATAACTAATTTAGCCTTTTTCTCATTCTAAGCCGGCTGGGCATGTGTCACAGTATTATGTTATGGGGTGGTTCACATTCATTTGAAATATTTATATCATTAGGAAGTCATAAATTACCTAAATGACCTGTCATAAATGACCTTTGACTTCAAAGATCAAATTTACATTTATGATTTTTTGAACACACCCTTGTGTGAGGTAACACATTTCACAGCTGAGGAAAGTCATTTTGTGGATTTGAACTGATGTACTGACCCTTGCAATTACTGTTGATTTCCACTATGATTCATGTGATGATGCTTTATGGAGAAAATGACTTTCCTCAGCTGTGAAATTTGTTACCTCACTGGTGTCCCCCCCCCCCTCGTCTCACCAGCCACCGGTATGGTTCCTGTTTAGTAAGACACAGAGTTGAAACATTGACGAGAATTCATATTTCTTATTGGACTAGTTTCACCCAGTTTCTTAACGTTTTCTAATTCATGAAGATGTTTCTGGTGAACTGAGGCCTCTTTCATTGAAGATTAATCATTTTACTACAAATGTGGGATTATTCTACAAAAATAACATTGACAATGTAGCTTCCTCTGTTGAGGAAATTAACTTTACTTCTGCCTGAATACAGAAAAACATGGTAGAACATTATTAATGTTATTATTTACATGTTATTATTTAAATATTATTATTATTATTTACATATTATTATTATTTATATATTACTATATACAATAATTAACATTACAAAGCCCCCTTGAAATAGAGTAGTCATTGATGCTCAAATCGAAATCCCTCTCACATCCATGTGATAATGAGCACAATAAAGATAAAACAGACTTCAAACACAATGTGTACAGCAACACTCTCTGAGCCTCTTAGGCCCTCATCCTTTCAAATGAAAAAGAGGAACATGATCTGACTAATATTTGAGGTGGGTCTCATAGGTATTGTCTGTTGTGCTTGGCTGAGGCTGAGCCGCAGCTCTGAGTTCAGGAAGTCATGGCCCTGAACACACCAGAAGTCACCTGCAGCTCAGATCAACTCTGGGGGCTCTGTGTGAGTGTGAGTGTGAGTGTGTGTGAGAGTGTGTGTGAGAGCGAGAGAGAGCGAGAGAGAGAGAGAGAGAGAGAGAGAGAGAGAGAGAGAGAGAGAGAGAGAGAGAGAGAGAGAGGACACAGCTGTATTTTCTATGGACACCATACATACCATACATTTTGCTGTGGGTGGAGATACATTTTTCCAGTTTTAAAACATTATCACGTTTTTTAATGACTTTTGCCGTGTTAATATGATGTCTGAGTGAGAATGACTAACACAATCAATGGGGGCCCCCTGGAGGTCAGGGCTCCTGGAGGTCAGGGCTCCTGGAGGTCAGGGCTCCTGGAGGTCAAGGCTCCTGGAGGTCAGGCCCCCCTGCCGGTCAGGGTCCATGGGCACGTGCCCTAAATTGTTAGCTAATTGAGTGACTGTCAGTGACTGACATAACAAGAGAAAAAATGCTGAAGCCAAAACCAAATTTCTAATTTGCACCTTGTGTACTCTTCTATTCTTACTCTCAATAGTAAGTTGACTAAGAGGCAATATAACTCCCAGATACATTTTCTCTTATAATCATTAAGATGTTTAATGGTGACAGACAAGGTTTCTTCTGGATGGTGTTCTACTGTTTCGGTGGAAAATGTAGGAGTTTCAAAACATAAACAAAGTATTCCTTTTCAACCAATACGATTTATTTGCCCTGTCACTCTTAATTAAAATGATCTCTAACGATACAAACTCTTGTATATTTCAAAAGTAATGATTCAATAGTAATGATTCAAAAATAATAATTCAATAGTAATGATTCAATAGTAATGATTCAATAGTAATGATTCAATCGTAATGATTCAATAGTAATAATTCAATCGTAATGATTCAATAGTAATGATTCAATTGTAATGATTCAATAGTAATGATTCAATAGTAATGATTCAACAGTAATGATTCAATAGTAATGATTCAAAAATAATAATTCAATCGTAATGATTCAATACTTTATTTGAAACACCTGTGTATAATGTATGTACAATGCCTGCTATGAACATCCATAACAGCACATCTATGATTCAATAGTAATGATTCAAAAATAATAATTCAATAGTAATGATTCAATCGTAATGATTCAATAGTAATGATTCAATAGTAATGATTCAATAGTAATGATTCAAAAATAATAATTAAATCGTAATGATTCAATAGTAATGATTCAATAGTAATGATTCAATAGTAATGATTAATAGTGTCGTCCCAGGCTTCCAAAAAAGTGCTGAATGATTCAACAGTAATGATTCAATAGTAATGATTCAAAAATAATAATTCAATCGTAATGATTCAATAGTAATGATTCAATAGTAATGATTCAATAGTAATGATTAATAGTGTCGCCCCAGGCTTCCAAAAAAGTGCTGAATTTGTTTATACATTAAATGTCAGTGAACTGCAACAGTACAGGTTATACAGTACACATCGACAACAGGAAAATGTGCATTATGACATCGTTACGACATCCAACAGACTGCCCTCCCTCTCATATTCACTAGCAATATGGAACTCCGGCTCACTCGTGAATCTGATTGGATGTTTTTATGGTCAATTTGTTATTAATGCATCACAAGTATAGGCATTTGTGAGTTTAAAGTAGGCTATTATAAGGAGAGATGAGCTGTTATGAATGTTCATTAGGGAACTTAAAAGTAGGCCGTTATAAGGATAGATGTGCTGTTATGGATGTTCATAGCAGGCATTGTACATACATTATACACAGGTGTTTCAAATAAAGTGTTACCAAACGTATATCTACCATAACTCATTACAATCCCAAATCAGTCAGAGTGAGCATGCCTAGTTGTTTTACTACGACCTATAGAAAAGGAATTAAAAGCCTCAGTGGGCTGGAATCCAGTCAGACACAGGCCCTTTGAACCTCTCAAAGTTTAGTGTTAAGGGCATAAACAATATGAAATACATAACGATGGGAAATAACCCAGTATGGAGTTGACCCTAATTTAAACCACAAAAGATCTGAAATTGAAAGAATGCCACCATCAATGTCGACTAGATTCTGAGACCCCGGCGCTTTAATTTCTCCTCCAAGCCTATGACTGAGCCATGCACTGTGCAGTGGCAAGGTGCTGAGTAACCTACAGTATATATGTGTTATACAGTAGTTGTTCTAACTAGGCATTTTCTCTTGAACCATATGGTCTATCCATCCACTTGAAATGAATGGAAACTCATAGGGGCGGCAGGTAGCCTAGTGGTAAGAGCGTTGGACTAGTAACCGGCAAGTAGCCTAGTGGTTAGAGCGTTGGACTAGTAACCGGCAGGTAGCCTAGTGGTTAGAGCGTTGGACTAGTAACCGGCAGGTAGCCTAGTGGTTAGAGTGTTGGACTAGTAACCAGCAGGTAGCCTAGTGGTTAGAGCGTTGGACTAGTAACCGGCAGATAGCCTAGTGGTTAGAGTGTTGGACTAGTAACCGGGAGGGAGCCTAGTGGTTAGAGTGTTGGACTAGTAACCAGCAGGTAGCCTAGTGGTTAGAGCGGTGGACAAGTAACCAGTAGGTAGCCTAGTGGTTAGAGTGTTGGACTAGTAACCGGCAGGTAGCCTAGTGGTTAGAGCGTTGGACTAGTAACCGGCAGATAGCCTAGTGGTTAGAGTGTTGGACTAGTAACCGGCAGGTAGCCTAGTGGTTAGAGTGTTGGACTAGTAACCGGCAGGTAGCCTAGTGGTTAGAGCGTTGGACTAGTAACCGGCAGATAGCCTAGTGGTTAGAGTGTTGGACTAGTAACCGGCAGGTAGCCTAGTGGTTAGAGTGTTGGACTAGTAACCAGCAGGTAGCCTAGTGGTTAGAGTGTTGGACTAGTAACCGGCAGGTAGCCTAGTGGTTAGAGCGTTGGACTAAGTAACCGGCAGGTAGCCTAGTGGTTAGAGTGTTGGACTAGTAACCGGCAGATAGCCTAGTGGTTAGAGTGTTGGACTAGTAACCGGCAGGTAGCCTAGTGGTTAGAGCGTTGGACTAGTAACCGGCAGATAGCCTAGTGGTTAGAGTGTTGGACTAGTAACCGGCAGGTAGCCTAGTGGTTAGAGTGTTGGACTAGTAACCAGCAGGTAGCCTAGTGGTTAGAGTGTTGGACTAGTAACCGGCAGGTAGCCTAGTGGTTAGAGCGTTGGACTAAGTAACCGGCAGGTAGCCTAGTGGTTAGAGTGTTGGACTAGTAACCGGCAGGTAGCCTAGTGGTTAGAGTGTTGGACTAGTAACCGGCAGGTAGCCTAGTGGTTAGAGTGTTGGACTAGTAACCGGGAGGTAGCCTAGTGGTTAGAGTGTTGGACTAGTAACCGGCAGGTAGCCTAGTGGTTAGAGTGTTGGACTAGTAACCAGCAGGTAGCCTAGTGGTTAGAGTGTTGGACTAGTAACCGGCAGGTAGCCTAGTGGTTAGAGCGTTGGACTAAGTAACCGGCAGGTAGCCTAGTGGTTAGAGTGTTGGACTAGTAACCGGCAGATAGCCTAGTGGTTAGAGTGTTGGACTAGTAACCGGCAGGTAGCCTAGTGGTTAGAGCGTTGGACTAGTAACCGGCAGATAGCCTAGTGGTTAGAGTGTTGGACTAGTAACCGGCAGGTAGCCTAGTGGTTAGAGTGTTGGACTAGTAACCAGCAGGTAGCCTAGTGGTTAGAGTGTTGGACTAGTAACCGGCAGGTAGCCTAGTGGTTAGAGCGTTGGACTAAGTAACCGGCAGGTAGCCTAGTGGTTAGAGTGTTGGACTAGTAACCGGCAGGTAGCCTAGTGGTTAGAGTGTTGGACTAGTAACCGGCAGGTAGCCTAGTGGTTAGAGTGTTGGACTAGTAACCGGGAGGTAGCCTAGTGGTTAGAGTGTTGGACTAGTAACCGGCAGGTAGCCTAGTGGTTAGAGTGTTGGACTAGTAACCAGCAGGTAGCCTAGTGGTTAGAGTGTTGGACTAGTAACCGGCAGGTAGCCTAGTGGTTAGAGCGTTGGACTAGTAACCAAAAGGTAGCCTAGTGGTTAGAGGGTTGGACTAGTAACCGGCAGATAGCCTAGTGGTTAGAGTGTTGGACTAGTAACCGGCAGGTAGCCTAGTGGTTAGAGTGTTGGACTAGTAACCGGCAGATAGCCTAGTGGATAGAGTGTTGGACTAGTAACCGGCAGATAGCCTAGTGGTTAGAGTGTTGGACTAGTAACCGGCAGGTAGCCTAGTGGTTAGAGCGTTGGACTAGTAACCGGCAGGTAGCCTAGTGGTTAGAGTGTTGGACTAGTAACCGAAAAGTTGCAAGATCATTTGTTCTTAACTGACTTGCCTAGTAGAAAATATAGTCCTGACTTGGAATGTACTGTACATTCACTTGCATAATTTATCTGAAAGTACAAGTAATGCCTTGTAAGTTAAAGAGTCTTCCCTTACTGAATGAACCCTAAAACATTTAAAATGACTATTCAACGGTATGCTTGACTAGGTGAATGCATCTTTCTGTCTTTCTTAAGTTCTCTCTTTGTTCAGTTCTTTCTTCTGAAGGAAATATATCCTGTCGCTGTTCATCCCAGTTTTCTGCTGCTTCACTAAAACCAGGAGTCAGTATGAACTTCAGAGGAAGAGAAGAAAAGTAAACGCCAGAGGAGGATGACTACAGGGAAGCAGAGTGGAAGTCGGGGTTAGTCAAAATCCCAAGCTATGCTTTCACTCCTGGTAGGGAACCTGGTGTAAAGTACCCAGGGCACCACAGTTTGATTTCCCCAATGTTCATAATTAAACGTTTTCTATTTAAATAATCAGTGGGTGGGGAACTCCTTGGGCTCGTATTTTTCCAATGGACTATTGTGTTTGTGGAGCCAAATATGATCAACTTTGATACTGAATCCCTGCTATCTGTTAACTTTGGCAGGGGTGTGTGGATTCTGGGGATGCTTGCCTGCGTGTTACTGAACCCCCCCCCCCCCACACACACCCCTCAGGTCGCAGAGTTCCTTCAAGCCACTGGTCTGTGTCTGGTCTCTGGGGGTGGAGGGGAGAAGGGGGGTGGAAGCAAGGAAGCAGGGAATAACAGGAGAGGGAGTGGGGGGGGGGGGGGGGGGTGGATGGAAGCAGGGAAGACATTGTGATGCAGCTCTGAGTGAAAACCTGATCTCCAGTGTCTCAGATAGCTGAGGTTTGCAGAGAAAACACTACTCCAGGCTCTTTGTTTTGGCCCATATCTCCCTTGCTGCTCTCTCCACTGTGCTGGATCGTAGGATGAGCTGATTCGGGGGCTGAGGAGGAACTTGAGCGCCCGGCCGCCCAGGGGGAGAGACCAGAGTCAGCAAACATGCGGCAGAGCAAATAAGCGACATGTACTGTTTGTGTTTCAGCCTTTGTGTGTGTGTGTGTGTATGTGTGGGGGGGAGGTGGCGGGGTGCTATGTGTGTGTGTGTGGGGCGGGGGGCTATGTGTGTGTTTGTGTGTGTGTATTGACGTGTGTGTGTGTGGGGCGGGGGGTATGTGTGTGTATGTGTGTGTGTGTGTGTGTGTGTGTGTGTGTGTGTGTGTGTGTGTGTGTGTGTGTGTGTGTGTGTGTGTGTGTGTGTGTGTGTGTGTGTGTGTGTGTGTGTGTGTGTGTATGGACGTGTGTATAGACTGTGTGTGGGGTGTGTTTGTGTGTGTGTGTATAGACGTGTGTATAGACGTGTGTGTGGGGTGTGTTTGCATACGTGTGTGGAAGGGAGCAGGGTTGTCAGGACATTTACAAATGTGTGAAAATCAAGTCACACTTGGTTTCAAAACGTTTCATTCTGCTTATCAGGAGCCGTTGGCACTATCATTCCACCGTCTTTCAGATTACCACTGATAATGTATCAGCACCTTGCTTCTCTTCTCCACAACGCTTCCAGAGGAGTCAGATTAAAGGGCCTGACAAAGGGAAAAGTGACAACAGCACTTCTCAGCGGGAGCTCAAACAACAAGAGGTGTCCGCTCACCCCTTATCAAGACGAGGGAGGTGGGACAGGCAGCCAGGCCAGGCCAGGCCAGGCCGGGGTGTGAAACCCAGGGAGGGGGTCAGGGGAGTCAGGTTAGGCCCCTTACTTCTGAGCCTACTGACCCGGGGTGGGCGCTGCCTCTGGGTTTATTTACCTAGCCTTCATTTAGAGAGCGTCTCCCCTGAGTGATTGATGGTGGTTGCCACGGTAAAACCGCTGCTGTTTTAGTCTGTGTCCAATCTAATCAGCCAATCACTCACCTCGGCAGGGGGGGGGGGGGGGGGGGGGGGGGGTACAGGAGGCTACTAGACCAGCATACTGGATGGAAAAAGAACAAGAAAGGTTTGGAGGACAACTACACACAGTTACCAGGAACATAATATAGATATGTGGACATTGATGGTGATCTGTTGGGACAGAGAGAGTTTGGGATTACACAAGCGCTGACTGACGTACACGCACACACACACACACACACACACACACACACACACACACACACACACACACACACACACACACACACACACACACACACACACTGTTAATCCAGGCAGAGAACTTGTGACCTCTTCTGATATCAAAGCTATCAAAGCTTCCCATTGACAGGATCAACATAGTCTTCCTGCAAGCCATCGTTTATCAGCCTACCTGCAGCGTTACAGAGGCTCAGTGGGACTGTATTTTACTGTTGATATGGCATCACCACACAAACACACAATTATTAGGAGAAATAACATCTCTGTTGCCTTGCCCAGGACAACACTGAAGTCTACAGAAGAGTTTGTTAATGAGGCAAATTGAACCGGCCTGGATCATCTCCAGTGCAGAGGCCCACACACTAGTATACACACACAAAACACACATATATACAAGCACACTCTCTCTCTCTCACATACACACACACACACACACACACACACACACACACACACACACACACACACACACACACACACACACACACACACACACACACACACACACACACACACACACACACACACACACACACACATAGTAGAATGCCAGCATACTAATATGCATTCTGTTTGAAGAGCAATACAATTATCAATTTGTCATGGCCACTGAGGCCATCTTGAGGAAGGAAGGGTCTTGTGTACTGCTGTTGACAGAGAAGATGTTGTGTACTGCTGTTGACAGAGAAGATGTTGTGTACTGCTGTTGACAGAGAAGATGTTGTGTACTGCTGTTGACAGAGAAGATGTTGTGTAATGGTGTTGACAGAGAAGATGTTGTGTAATGGTGTTGACAGAGAAGATGTTGTGTACTGCTGTTGACAGAGAAGATGTTGTGTACTGCTGTTGACAGAGAAGATGTTGTGTACTGCTGTTGACAGAGAAGATGTTGTGTAATGGTGTTGACAGAGAAGATGTTGTGTAATGCTGTTGACAGAGAAGATGTTGTGTAATGCTGTTGACAGAGAAGATGTTGTGTAATGCTGTTGACAGAGAAGATGTTGTGTAATGCTGTTGACAGAGAAGATGTTGTGTAATGGTGTTGACAGAGAAGATATTGTGAACTGGTGTTGACAGAGAAGATATTGTATACTGGTGTTGACAGAGAAGATATTGTACTGGTGTTAAGAGAGAAGGGTTTTGTGTACTGGTGTTAAGAGAGAAGGGTTTTGTGTACTGGTGTTAAGAGAGAAGGGTTTTGTGTACTGGTGTTAAGAGAGAAGGGTCTTGTGTACTGGTGTTAATTAAGAGAGAAGGATCTTGTGTACTGGTGTTGAGAGAGAAAACAGTGATGCCACCCAAAGCTCAAAGCACCTACCTAACACTAATGTTGTTCCAGACTGTGTTTACAATGGTCTAGGCTTTCAATGGGGCCACAGACGTGTGCTTTTTAACTGCAGGAGTAGGAAACCGCACACCGCTTATTGGTGGTCGCGCCACCTCCGACCTGCTTGCTACTTACATGATTTAATTATCACTGTCAGTTGAAAACTCTCTCCACTTTCTACTTCCGTCTCATCCTCTTTCCTCTTTGCTTGTTGTTCAAAATGCAGCGCCAAAAGAGTGGTTGAAAGGGGTGTTTTATTTCATCACTATTAAAACCAAGTAAAAACATAATCAAATCAATTCTAGGACTAAAGTAATAAGAGAATTAAAAACCAGGAACTACACACTGCATTTCATATTCACAGTTAAGTCCAACGAGGTTCAGTGCAGGAATGAGGGACAGTTTAGAAACTGATATTTAGATATTTTTTTTATATACATGATGACCTCATCTTGATTATTGCTATGTCCAACATCCTGACGGAAGGAAGGAAATTCTAAATTAATTTGACCATATCCATGGCTGGATAAAGGCAGAGCCGTGCGGAAACCCCAATATTTTATTCATTTAACTAGGTAAGTCAGTTAAGAACACATTCTTGTTTACAATGACGGCCTACCCCCGGCCAAACCCGGACGGCGCTGGGCCAGTTGTGCGCCGACTGTGGGACTCCCAATCACGGCTGGTTGTGATACAGCCTGGATTCAAACCAGGGACTGTAGTGACACCTCTTGCACTGAGATGCAGTGCCTTAGACTGCAGCACCACTCAGGAGCCCTAATAAGAGCAGCATTCAAGAATATGACACAAACTTAAAGGCCTGAAAGTCCTCCTAACCGATTGCTAAGCAGATTATCAAATTGTTATTTGTAAAGCTAAATCAGTAAGAGAAAGGGAAAGGAAAGGGAAAGGGTGATACCTAGTCAGTTGTACAACTGAATGCCTTCAACTGAAATGTGTCTTCCGCAATTAACCCAAGCACCCTCTAGTCATGTAATTTGTAAAACCACACAAAAAAAAACTCTTCGCGGCGACCCTCGAAATCAGCACAGAGATTCAAATAATTGATAGGATTTTGATTTTGCAAACTAATGTTAAGAGCATCTCTCCCTTGCGAATGACAGTACAGTATCTTACTGTAGATGAAACACGACCAAGGTCTCCCCAATCCCCTTGTAGACCAAACAACCGTGTGCGTGTGTACACGCGTGGGGGTTGTTTGGAGCGTGGAATAAAAGTGTATTTCCTTCCAGCCCATTAATTTGACACGGATTACCCGCCTCTACTGATGGAGCTAGTCTTGGCAAGACCAACCTCCTGAATGTTCCCAGAGCAGCAAGACCAACATTCTGAATGCTCCCACAGCAGCAAGACCAACATTCTGAATGCTCCTACAGCAGCAAGACCAACATTCTGAATGCTCCCACAGCAACAAGACCAACATTCTGAATGCTCCTACAGCAGCAAGACCAACATTCTGAATGCTCCCACAGCAACAAGACCAACATTCTGAATGCTCCTACAGCAGCAAGACCAACATTCTGAATGCTCCCACAGCAGCAAGACCAACATTCTGAATGCTCCCACAGCAACAAGACCAACATTCTGAATGTTCCCAGAGCAGCAAGACCAACATTCTGAATGCTCCCACAGCAACAAGACCAACATTCTGAATGCTCCCACAGCAGCAAGACCAACATTCTGAATGCTCCCACAGCAGCAAGACCAACATTCTGAATGCTCCCACAGCAACAAGACCAACATTCTGAATGCTCCCACAGCAACAAGACCAACATTCTGAATGCTCCCACAGCAACAAGACCAACATTCTGAATGCTCCCACAGCAACAAGACCAACATTCTGAATGCTCCCACAGCAACAAGACCGACATTCTGAATGCTCCCACAGCATTGCAGAAATGTTCAGCTAGTTACGTAATTCTATGCTGCTGTTCTGATTTAAATGCCATGCTGTCCTCCCTAGATTATTGTTACAAACTATAGAGTAGCATATTTAAATGATTAGATGTGAAATATGAGATTTATTAATCCTGTAATGTTGTCTTATTGTCATGCCTGGTTGCACGTCAGTGACAACAGTGAACATTATGCAACATGGTTTCAAATGAATCAGCCCCATGGGCAAGGAATGTCTTGAGCTGTGGACTCACTCAGATAGCACATTTCATGGAGTCTATTTTTCATATCTTAAAGGATCCCAGATCGTAAAATAACACTGTACGGGCCAAATTCTAGCTTGAGGTCCGTGTACACGTTTAATTTGGACTTTCGTGAAAATCAAAGGGGATCTGAAGTAAGGGTTCAGACCTGAGAGAGATCCTGCTATAAGTGCTCTTATGAGGATTAAAAAGAAAATGTGGCTTCCGCTTTTAATGGTCCTTTTTTTACTAGTAACTCTGTGAAGATATCCTGTGTGGCAGTAGGTGTGAATCTCTCGACAGCTGAATCATATTCAACCAATAAAAACAAACCAGACCTCTTCACACCAATGCTTAAGATCTACATTGTCCAATAAGACTCCAATAAAATGCTTCATTACTTCATTAACGTACAGAGTATGCATGCCCTTGTAAATGGCTCTGGGTGAACTTCTTATGTTCTGACAGTTAACAATCTCTCCTAAGAGTTGTTGTCCATGAATTTACTCCAATTAGGGGAGGGATGGCAGGGATAGTGGAAAATAATAAAGGACAATATATTAAAATATATATATATATTTGATGTATATATACGTTTTTTAAACGTAAAGGGGGATTGTAAAGGGATGCAGACAATTACATTGATGGAAGCCACAATCTATCTGTAGTATTAAAGCTGATCTACCCCGTTACAAAAATATTTAAAAAAAATATATTTAAAAAATTCCCTACAGGGTTGTGTTCAGTACGGCACACCGTAGCAAAACAGAAATGTGTGTTCTTATTGACCAAGTTCTTGTAGAGAACTACCCCCCCCTTTCAAAACCTTTCAAAACGTTTTCCATCGATTGAACAGGACCCAGGTCTCCAGCAGACCTGTCCGTTGGTTTTCCCACACTGTCACGGCCGCACCCGTTTTCCATCGCTGGGCAGCCAGCCAGTTGGACACTTGCGATGCCAAGCAAACCTACGCAGGTCAATTCCAGCTATGGAGGTGAATCGAGCCTGGGGAATTATAGAATTCTAAAGAAATAAATCACAGAGTATAACACTAACTGGGTTATTGAAATCAGATTTTTTTTGTGCAGCCCGAGTTCTCTGGCCCAGGAAGCTGTGTTATACATAACATAGCTCATGGCCACACACCTTTTCACTTACTTTTCCTCCTATCCACTGTTTTCTCTCTCGCTCTATGCGTCTTTTGACAGAGAACAGGCCGATCCAAGCTTTCAACAAGGTGGAGAGTTGGTGCGGGAGAAGAGGCTCTAAACCCGGAGGTTTATTATCATGTGGTCATTAAATCTGAAGTGATTATTCTGTCATTCAAGCTGTTTAGCGAAGGAACACATGCATACAGTATAGAGCACGTCTAGTCATCCCACTGCCGTAATCAATTCCATGTGGCTACACTCATACAGTGATATATGTACAACATATGCTCTTTCCATGACAGACTGACCAGGTGAATCCAGGTGAAAGCTATGATCCCTTATTGGTGTATCTTATTAAATCCACTTCAATCAGTGTAGATGAAGGGGAGGAGACAAGTTAAAGAAGGACTTTTAAGTCTTGAGACAATTGAGACATGTATTGTGTTATGTGTGCCATTCAGAGGGTGAATGGGCAAAAACAAAATATTGAAGTGCTTTTGAACGGGGTATGGTAGTAGGTGTCAGGCGCACCGGTTTGTGTCAAGAACTGCAATGCTGCTGGGTTTTTCACACTCAACAGTTTCCCGTGTGTATCAAGCCAACTTGACACAACTGTGGGATAGATTGGAGCCCACATGGGCCAGCATCCCTGTGAAACGCTTTTGACAACTTGTAGAGTCCATGCCCTGACAAACTGAGGAGGGCAACTCGGTACTATGAAGACGTATCTAATGTCTTTTAGCTTACCTGAGGATTTTTCTTGATGTATGCTTGTTGCCTACAACTTTGCCCTGAACCACAGTCCAAACCTACCGATAACCTTTGAAAGATTGATTCATAGAGCCATATTACAAGCCATATTGTAACGCAGCTTGAAGACATTATAAAGTCTTGTACATGCATATAACAAGATATACCTGCAAGTCTTAAAATTGAAAATAATATATATGGTCCACATTACAGCACTGATGAATGAACTACATTTTAACCTCAAAACAGTGGGGAGTCTTGAAATAATATGGCTGTCAAAGATCCTATCACGAGTTGACAAAGTGTCGTTAAGCCTTAGAAGGACGAGGGCAGGAGAGCGGAGCCACAAACATTGCCCTGACCGAAAGGACCTTGTTTACAGAGCCATGTAGCAACCAAAACACACAAACACACCCTGCAGTGATCGGGGTCTCTCCCCTATAACGGGGGGGGGTATTGCTCTAAAGTTGCAAAGAGGGGGCTTAACAGACCTTTATGTGTGTGAGTGAGGAAGGTATGGTGACGTGTCCCTTGGGTTTGTGGCTAATGCCAAAAGTGTTGGACCTTGACGAGGTGCAGGATTTGTGTGGGGCTTGCTTCTCTCATGAGCAGAGTGTAGAAAGACATAATGTCATCGATCAATTAACTATTTTGGGTAGCAGTGTAATGTACTTCTGATCAAACTATTACTATCATATGAAAAGGGTGGGGGGGGAGGGGGGGCATATGAGTTAATCTAAAAAGCAAGAAGGAGAGATTGTGAACAGACATTATAGACTAGGGGATTGTTTGGTGGGTCAATACAGATAGCACAACATCATAAATACGCTGCTGCAGCAATAGTACATTTCTAAATGTACTATTGTTCACCCCTCCCTTAGTACCCTACATCTCGCCAGTTCCCCAAGTGCCAAGTTTGTTTGCACATGTAATGCAATAGAGTTTTGAAATATGCCCTGGACTTTGTAGTTATATCCACTTTGCAGAACAAGGAAACTTTTTAAATGCACCCGACTGTTCAGTACACGTCCTGAATTTACTGTACACAAGCAAAGTAGAATCCCAGATGTTCATAGTGAACAATCACCAATGACCAACATACACTATCAACAATGATGAGGAAGCATGTTCAATTTGGGAAAATTGCATCAACCTGTTCAGCCACCCTGTGTGATGACAGAATTAATTGTTTCAGGTTCCCATGTAGTTCACAGTCATAAACGAGGGGCCTTTTAATCATGGCATGTGATGTCATGATACCAGGTCATGTTCGCCACCTCCTCAGCTTGTGTCTGTTCCTCATATGTTACATAAAGGGAGCGATGTCCCACAAGGATCTGGATTCACACCAGGTTCAGTTTGCTCTACTGCCGGGTCTCACACGTGAACCATCAACAAACGCAGATGATGGGAGCATGTTGTGAAAGTTAATTATCAGAAGATTAGTTGCATTTGGGGGAAATATTTATTTGGTTGTAAGTCGTTTTTTTTTTCATCTTATTTTTACTTCCCTGCAGATATTCCTGGCAGCGAGCAACTTCCTGTACTCTTAACATTATTAAACAAACATGTCTGCATTGCATTTGCCCCCATGCCAATTCTTAACCCTGCTGCTGGTCTGGTTTCATGCATTAAGTAGCCCCAGAGGATTTGAATAGCTTGTGGGGCTCAGTGGAAAGTCTTAAATATAACAATTTTGTGGGCAGTTTTTGCCTCACAATTGCAGCTGCACCTGTTTAAGGGGCTATAAACCAAATCCATACGATATTGTCCATTTCCCTAACATTTGGATTGGAACCGAATGTGATGCATCTGTAGTGGTGCGTCAATTCAAAGCCGTTTGTTTCTCATACATATGCATTCATTGATTAAAGATGCCCTTTTGCTTTTGGCCTTGTGATCCAAAAAGGGTCCCCCGGGAATGAACTTATCACTATAACAGAAAGTTGCACACCTCTCCACGGACCCCCAAAAAGCTCAGGACGTTTGGTCAATTGGACCTTATAAAAAAAGTAAAGGATTTTGTGATTACATTTGGTAAGATACGGATTTATATCATATATTACGCACATAGTTAAAATCAGCGATTAATTTCAGGTTCACTATTCGAAACTAAAATACCACAATATACCTTTACGATACCAGCTGTTATTAAAGATAATTATCAAAGTCAGAGCCATAGACTGAATAATGAATAACTGGATGTAGTCAGAGATATGATGAAAGATTCTTTAGCAAATTCAGAGAGTATCAACAACTGGGACTGGAACCCGGGTCCAGCGACTGACAACCAAACGCCTGAGCTGGTACACCAAGACATCTCTTGACAAGGTCACTAGGGGTTGTGTTAAGGTCACTACACTACCCCCCTTCCTTCAGGGGGAAAGTGTTCCCACGCTTCTTTACACCAAGTCCCTCACGGGTATACACGTCTCCAATGGCCTCACGGGTCAGAGCAGGTAATCAGAGCAGACTTCTCATACCTTTACTACCAGTATGATGTCATGTATGTGGTGTCAAATCTTGAAACTATCCAAAATGCCTTTTGGATAACAATAACAGCAACGCCACTATCTGCAAACCACCACAGTGTTTGTCTTGTATTGCCAGTCACTAATGCCAATTGCAAGCATAAGGTATCTGTTCCACCAAACACTTTGGGGCTTTATAAGTCAAAGGAATCAGAAGCTAGAAGACCAAGGATGAGCGTATACTTCAGTGTGTTCTGATTAGAAAGAAGTCCGGAACCTTCTTATCCTTGTAAAATATTGAATGCCTTCATTATTGTGCAACCCCCTCTGATATATTTTGGCCCAGGATTTTACAACACCATATAGACTTCCTTTTTTACATTAAAGGGCCAAAATACAAAACAGTTTTTAGGCAGCCAAGCCTATGTTAGAATTCCACATCAACATGCCGAACACTCGATAGGCCTGGGAGGCCTGGGAGGCTAGGTTATGGACGTGGTTGTGTACAATACCATTAACGCTTTGCTGATGTTTTGGTGACAGTGGACACATTGAAACCAATGTTAAGTGGACTATTTTGATACCTATTTTTTTATTTTTTTTATTTAACCTTTATTTAACCAGGTAGGCCAGTTGAGAACAAGCTCTCATTTACAACTGCGATTTGGCCAAGATAAAGCAAAGCAGTGCGACAATAAACAACAACACAGAGTTACACATAAACAAACGTACAGTCAATAACACAATAGAAACATCTACAGTGGGGCAAAAAAGTATTTAGTCAGCCACCAATTGTGCAAGTTCTCCCACTTAAAAAGATGAGAGAGGCCTGTAATTTTCATCATAGGTACACTTCAACTATGACAGACAAAATGAGAAAAAAAATCCAGAAAATCACATTGTAGGATTTTAAATGAATTTATTTGCAAATTATGGTGGAAAATAAGTATTTGGTGACCTACAAAAGTTTATCTCAATACTTTGTTATATACCCTTTGTTGGCAATGACAGAGGTCAAACGTTTTCTGTAAGTCTTCACAAGGTTTTCACACACTGTTGCTGGTATTTTGGCCCATTCCTCCATGCAGATCTCCTCTAGAGCAGTGATGTTTTGGGGCTGTTGCTGGGCAACACGGACTTTCAACTCCCTCCAAAGATTTTCTATGGGGTTGAGATCTGGAGACTGGCTAGGCCACTCTAGGACCTTGAAATGCTTCTTACGAAGCCACTCCTTCGTTGCCCGGGCGGTGTGTTTGGGATCATTGTCATGCTGAAAGACCCAGCCACGTTTCATCTTCAATGCCCTTGCTGATGGAAGGAGGTTTTCACTCAAAATCTCACGATACATGGCCCCATTCATTCTTTCCTTTACACGGATCAGTTGTCCTGGTCCCTTTGCAGAAAAACAGCCCCAAAGCATGATGTTTCCACCCCCATGCTTCACAGTAGGTATGGTGTTCTTTGGATGCAACTCAGCATTCTTTGTCCTCCAAACACGACGAGTTGAATTTTTACCAAAAGTTATATTTTGGTTTCATCTGACCATATGACATTCTCCCAATCTTCTTCTGGATCATCCAAATGCTCTCTAGCAAACTTCAGACGGGCCTGGACATGTATTGGCTTAAGCAGGGGGACACGTCTGGCACTGCAGGATTTGAGTCCCTGGCGGCGTAGTGTGTTACTGATGGTAGGCTTTGTTACTTTGGTCCCAGCTCTCTGCAGGTCATTCACTAGGTCCCCCCGTGTGGTTTTGGGATTTTTGCTCACCATTCTTGTGATCATTTTGACCCCACGGGGTGAGATCTTGCGTGGAGCCCCAGATCGAGGGAGATTATCAGTGGTCTTGTATGTCTTCCATTTCCTAATAATTGCTCCCACAGTTGATGTCTTCAAAGCTGCTTACCTATTGCAGATTCAGTCTTCCCAGCCTGGTGCAGGTCTACAATTTTGTTTCTGGTGTCCTTTGACAGCTCTTTGGTCTTGGCCATAGTGGAGTTTGGAGTGTGACTGTTTGAGGTTGTGGACAGGTGTCTTTTATACTGTTAACAAGTTCAAACAGGTGCCATTAATACAGGTAACGAGTGGAGGACAGAGGAGCCTCTTAAAGAAGAAGTTACAGGTCTGTGAGAGCCAGAAATCTTGCTTGTTTGTAGGTGACCAAATACTTATTTTCCACCATAATTTGCAAATAAATTCATAAAAAATCCTACAATGTGATTTTCTGGATTTTTTTTTCTCATTTTGTCTGTCATAGTTGAAGTGTACCTATGATGAAAATTACAGGCCTCTCTCATCTTTTTAAGTGGGAGAACTTGCACAATTGGTGGCTGACTAAATACTTTTTTGCCCCACTGTATATACAGTGTGTGCAGCTATCTCAAAATCACCAAATGGACGGACAGAGATAGGCCCTTATAACTGTAGCCTAGCTCACTACCTTTCCCCAGAGTTCATCTGAATAAATTCATCTCTAAGAACTTGTTAAACACCACAGAAAGTTGATGTGTTTATCTGAGCAGGGGGTTGGGAAAAGATGAACTTTAATTTGATCTGGGTATTTACTACAGAGGGGAACAATATTCGAAAATAGATTAAATTCAACATTATTAGTAGTACTCGTTATCCAATAATGAAAATGAGCATGAACACAGGAGAATATTGTTTACTTTTTCTGTAAATAGGAGCCATCTCAAGGATCAAGGAATCAATGTTCATGTAGACTTGCATACCTCCTTGAGGGCCCGATGGAATTGAACCAGCCTTCTGATTAAGGTAATTGGCATTGCCCCCCTGTTAGCGTCATGCTAATGCAATACCAACCACAGAGATTTTCTATTCGCTGTCACCACCATGTAACCCAATCTTCTGTGACAAATCATCAAAACCACTGGCTAGAAGACAAGGCACTTGATTCAGACAGCTTTGTTAGTCTCCAGCAGAGGAGCTACCCACAAACTGGGAGAACTCATTTCACTTAAAAGAGGAGTGCACAGATTTTCCCGTGCAGCGACTGGCGTTTTCCCCTCAACCAAAACACACGTCTGGTCTGTTGGAGAGGGCACCATCTTCGAAAAAACCAGAACCAATTTTTGATGAAAGGCCAACTTGGTTCTGTTTGGGTTGAGACTGGGGGGGATACACGTGGGGAATTATACAAACCACTAACATATGCTACCACATCCAAAACTCGGAGAAAGAGACATACTCAAATTGAAAAAGTCCAAATGCAAAAATTCTATTCCCATGAACAATCAAAGTCGGGCCCAGTCAAATCTTCTTGCTCCTGATAAGGTCTTAATATTATAGGACTGGAGAAGTACTCCCAGGACCTATCTGCAGAAATCTATGGCAGCCAACACCACCAATTTGTTGTCCTTGTAAAAATGACAATCAACAAAATAATACACAACCGTAATAAGGATATTACCAATAACCATGTTTGCCATAATTAATGGCAATAAGGGAGTATTTTGAGAGTGGACTTTTGCTCCAGAGGGTGAAGGCTACACAATCTCTAGCACGCCTCATTAGCATTGTGTTAGAAGTAGCCAATGGCCTCGGTTTACAGGCCCAAACTTCTATTCCGGTTGCCAAACAGTAATGTGTGTTGCCAGCGCAGACTGGGCTATAATGATTTGTTAGAGGACACCGGAGGGTCTTTCCAGGGGCTGGGGAACTGGCGAGATGTAGGGTACTAAGGGAGGGTGGGGATTCAGTCCAATCCATATTCAAAGGAGTCACACAAGGATTTCTGGGTTCAGCTGAAAGAACTTGGAATAAATGACGGAACTTGACGTGCCTTTTTATTTCACAACTGTAAAAAATTGCATTTATTCTCCAACAAATGATTTCAGGAACTACGACACATAATACCACACAGGCCGACTGTAACAGCCAATAAATATGAATATCGGGTATTCTTTATTCACTGCGATTGAGAGTGACATTTTTCTCCTTTTAATTGTGTACCTTGTATTTTATGAGTTAATTGTTTGGTGAGTCAACACAGTGTGAGCCGTGTGTTGAGGCTTTGTTTTGAGGCCTGTTGCTCAAAAGTTAAGAATCTAAATGTTTGTATTTGGTTATGGCTTAATATTTATTTTTCAAAGTTTGCAGTGTATCATAGGGGAACAATATTATTGTACAGCAAACAATCTTAGTGGAAAGATTTTTACATTGGCAGTCCGTAATAGGCAACCACTGGAAAAATGCTGGAAAATATCACCCTACGTCTTTCACTTTATCTCAACATTCCACGTAAGCTCTTTCTGTAGACCATAGAATAACATGTCAAATGTGCATATCAAATCAAAGTGAATATGGAGAGAGAGTTACAGTTTCAGAGGATCGTCTGTAGATACAACAGGAGCATCTTTGCAGGGACACCAGACAGCGCTTTATCCACCAGTCTTTTTAATGTAGCAGGGGAATTGCATAGCCTGAAAGGCATGGTGGCGAACTGCCATAACCCAGATCCTGTTCTAAAGATGGAGAACTGCCATAACCCAGACCCTGTTCTAAAGATGGAGAACTGCCATAACCCAGACCCTGTTCTAAAGATGGAGAACTGCCATAACCCAGACCCTGTTCTAAAGATGGAGAACTGCCATAACCCAGACCCTGTTCTAAAGATGGAGAACTGCCATAACCCAGACCCTGTTCTAAAGATGGAGAACTGCCATAACCCAGGCCCTGTTCTAAAGATGGAGAACTGCCATAACCCAGACCCTGTTCTAAAGATGGAGAACTGCCATAACCCAGGCCCTGTTCTAAAGATGGAGAACTGCCATAACTCAGACCCTGTTCTAAAGATGCAGAACTGCCATAACCCAGACCCTGTTCTAAAGATGGAGAACTGCCATAACCCAGACCCTGTTCTAAAGATGGAGAACTGTCACGCCCTGACCGTTCTTTGTTTTGTTGGCGACATTTATCAAATAAAAGACATGTACGCTCACCGTGCTGCACCTTGGTCCGGTCATTTCCACCACGACAGCGAACGTGACAGAACTACCCACCACAAACGGACCAAGCGGCGTGGCCGAGAGGAGCAGACAGAGTGGACATGGGAAGACATTCTGGAAGGAAAGGGACCCTGGGCGCAGGCTGGAGAATATCGCCGTCCGAAGGAGGAGATGGAGGCAGCTAAGGCGGAGCGGCGACGTTACGAGGAGTTGGCTCAACGAGGCAAGCACCAAATTTTGGGGGGGGCACACGGGGTGGTTGGCGGAGCTAACTCCCCGTACTCACGGTAGGGAGCGTGGTACTGGTCAGGCACCGTTTTATGTGGTGAAGCGCACGGTGTCTCCAGTGCGCATTCACAGTCCGTGTCGTGCTAGAGTGGGCATCCAGCCAGGACGGATTGTGCCAGCACAGCGTTCCTGGTCTCCGGTGCGCTATCACAGCCCAGTGCATCCTGTGCCTGCGCTCCGCACGTGCTGGGCCAACGTGGGCATTCAGCCAGGAAAAGTGGTGCCAGCTTTAAGCACCAGATCTCCAGTGCTCCCCCACAGCCCGGTTCGACCTGTGCCTGGTCCATGGACCAGGCCTCCAGTATGTCTCCCCAGCATGGTGAGTCGTGTGCCTGCTTCCAGAACCAGGCCTCCAGTAGGTCTCCCCAACCTGGTGAGTCCGGAGCCTGCAGCGACGGTCTCCAGTCCGGAGCCTCCGGCGACGGTCCCCAGTCCGGAGCCTGCGGCGAGGGTCCCCAGTCCGGGGCCTGCGGCGAGGGTCCCCAGTCCGGGGCCTGCGGCGACGGTCCCCAGTCCGGGACCTGCGGAGAGGGTCCCCAGTCCGGGGTCGGCGACGAGAGGCGCCACCAAAGTGGGCGCCTCGGGTGGGCACCAGAGGCGCCACCAAAGTGGGGGGAGCCAGAGGTGGAGCGGGGTCTGCATCCCGCACCGGAGCCGCCACCGAAGTAGATGCTTACCCGGACCCTCCCCTATAGGTTCAGGTTTGCGGCCGGAGTCCGCACCTTTGGGGGGGTACTGTCACGCCCTGACCGTAGAGATCTTTCTATTCTCTATGTTTGGTTGGTCAGGGTGTGACTCGGTGGGAAACTCTATGTTCTTTGTTTCTATGTTTTGGCCGGGTATGGTTCTCAATCAGGGACAGCTGTATATCGTTGTCTCTGATTGGGAAACATACTTAGGCAGCCTTTTTTCCTTTTGTATTTGTGGGTAGTTGTCTTTGTTAGTGGCAGTATAGCCTAAGTAAGCTTCACGGTTGTTTCCTTGTTCTTTGTTTTATTTGCGACATTTATCAAATAAAAGAAATGTACGCTCACCATGCTGCACCTTGGTCCGGTCATTTCCACGACGACAGCGATCGTGACAAGAACTGCCATAACCCAGACCCTGTTCTAAAGATGGAGAACTGCTATAACCCAGACCCTGTTCTAAAGTTGCCTTACTTTAATATTTCCAATTATATACAAGAGTTGCATTGATGCATTTTTGTTAAAGTTACATCACAGAAGATTTGGCGGTGCTCTTGCGACAGACATTGTCTCCTCAACGGCCAGAAGAAATGTCCCGAAATAACCTCACTTGACAGAAAGCGACACTTCTCCCACGCCCATAAAAAGAGAAGATTATATTGCTAAGTCAGTTTGTTAGCCTAAAACTAAGGTTGCCTCCACGGTCAATACTCAAGAAAAAATGTGCATTAAACAATTAGCAACTTAACTTCCAAAGTGCGCCTTTAACTTGAAATCTTGTATGTTCTTAAGATGACTTATGCATGTACAGTACAGCTTACTGAGAATAAGGATACATTTATTTCAGGCAAGAATCCAGCTATACCCTTGTGATTTAAAATGTGAAAACTCCAAACAAATTACATGCAGGGATTTTTCTCTCTTGCACAGTATTTGACCACTATCACCTATTAAAGTTGAAAGTGTAATTGCTCTCCCACCCTTTGGCATCAGCCTGCATTTTTAGGGCCTTAGGCACACTGAAATTATCTTTGAATTATATTTTTTAGCTTGTTGCTTTCAATTACATCATGGAGTTGTTTAACGGCCATAAATTTGTATTTTACGAAATAAATCAGCTTTTTGGGCATGGGAACAGTTTTGCTCTGGGCCTGTCAAAGCTTAAGTAATGGACTGATCTGGGAGAGGATCACACTGATTCACTAAGTGTTAACTCAAGGCTAACTTTATGAGCTTTTTGGTGTTGTTGGATATCACTTGATGAGGCAGGCCCTATTGGGCACCCTTCCATACAGTCAGATCACAGTTACTTGTTACTGCCTTATTGTTTCAAATGGACGGATTGATTGTCTGGAGAAAATGTCCAGAGAAAATAAAATAAGTAAATCGCTCCATCGGGATAGATAATCACTTCCAGTTATTTTTAGGGTCTAAAAAGTAGAATCCAGGCTGTGCTTCGATAATGTGTACAATCTGACTTTCCTCCTTCCACAATGTTTTATTTTTCTCTTTGTCCTTACTCTGACATTTTCCCATGGTCCTTTGTGAACAACAGCCATTGGTTTAATCGACCATTAGATATAATTCTGACTTTGAACTCACCAAAAATTGCTCAAGAAGTTTTTTTTCTCTACCAGTGTCTTGTATAGTAGAGCTATTGAAGGTTTGCTAGGTGAACCTTTATGTATCCTTAATTGTAATAGCACCATAAAGTATGTTTTGTCATTCATCCAAGGCCAAACCAAGTTTACTCCATGTTTATGCTCAAAATTGCTCAATTTCCTTTCCTCTCTCTCAATTCACTCAATTGCACATAGTCTCCTGGGACCCAGCAACAAAAAAACAAAACATTTTGGGATTGTAATTTTCTTTACATCACATACGTGTTTGGGTTTTTTTCCCCCAAAATTAAAAAAATATATATATATTAAAACATTTGTATTGTACGTGTACTGCAGTGAACATAAGGAATAAGGTTGATAATACAATACAGAGGACATTTTGTTAACAAGCTGATGTCCACTACAGAGGACATTTGTTAAACATCATGATGTCCACTACAGAGGACATTTGTTAAACATCATGATGTCCACTACAGAGGACATTTGTTAAACATCATGATGTCCGCTACAGAGGACATTTGTTAAACATCATGATGTCCGCTACAGAGGACATTTGTTAAACATCATGATGTCCGCTACAGAGGACATTTGTTAAACATCATGATGTCCGCTACAGAGGACATTTGTTAAACATCATGATGTCCACTACAGAGGACATTTGTTAAACATCATGATGTCCACTACAGAGGACATTTGTTAAACATCATGATGTCCACTACAGAGGACATTTGTTAAACATCATGATGTCCACTACAGAGGACATTTGTTAAACATCATGATGTCCACTACAGAGGACATTTGTTAAACATCATGATGTCCACTACAGAGGACATTTGTTAAACATCATGATGTCCACTACAGAGGACATTTGTTAAACATCATGATGTCCACTACAGAGGACATTTGTTAAACATCATGATGTCCACTACAGAGGACATTTGTTAAACATCATGATGTCCACTACAGAGGACATTTGTTAAACATCATGATGTCCACTACAGAGGACATTTGTTAAACATCATGATGTCCACTACAGAGGACATTTGTTAAACATCATGATGTCCACTACAGAGGACATTTGTTAAACATCATGATGTCCACTACAGAGGACATTTGTTAAACATCATGATGTCCACTACAGAGGACATTTGTTAAACATCATGATGTCCACTACAGAGGACATTTGTTAAACATCATGATGTCCGCTACAGAGGACATTTGTTAAACATCATGATGTCCACTACAGAGGACATTTGTTAAACATCATGATGTCCGCTACAGAGGACATTTGTTAAACATCATGATGTCCACTACAGAGGACATTTGTTAAACATCATGATGTCCACTACAGAGGACATTTGTTAAACATCATGATGTCCGCTACAGAGGACATTTGTTAAACATCATGATGTCCACTACAGAGGACATTTGTTAAACATCATGATGTCCACTACAGAGGACATTTGTTAAACATCATGATGTCCGCTACAGAGGACATTTGTTAAACATCATGATGTCCACTACAGAGGACATTTGTTAAACATCATGATGTCCACTACAGAGGACATTTGTTAAACATCATGATGTCCACTACAGAGGACATTTTGTTAACAAGCTGATGTCCACTACAGAGGACATTTGTTAAACATCATGATGTCCACTACAGAGGACATTTGTTAAACATCATGATGTCCACTACAGAGGACATTTGTTAAACATCATGATGTCCACTACAGAGGACATTTGTTAAACATCATGATGTCCACTACAGAGGACATTTGTTAAACATCATGATGTCCGCTACAGAGGACATTTGTTAAACATCATGATGTCCGCTACAGAGGACATTTGTTAAACATCATGATGTCCGCTACAGAGGACATTTGTTAAACATCATGATGTCCGCTACAGAGGACATTTGTTAAACATCATGATGTCCACTACAGAGGACATTTGTTAAACATCATGATGTCCACTACAGAGGACATTTGTTAAACATCATGATGTCCACTACAGAGGACATTTGTTAAACATCATGATGTCCACTACAGAGGACATTTGTTAAACATCATGATGTCCACTACAGAGGACATTTGTTAAACATCATGATGTCCACTACAGAGGACATTTGTTAAACATCATGATGTCCACTACAGAGGACATTTGTTAAACATCATGATGTCCACTACAGAGGACATTTGTTAAACATCATGATGTCCACTACAGAGGACATTTGTTAAACATCATGATGTCCACTACAGAGGACATTTGTTAAACATCATGATGTCCACTACAGAGGACATTTGTTAAACATCATGATGTCCACTACAGAGGACATTTGTTAAACATCATGATGTCCACTACAGAGGACATTTGTTAAACATCATGATGTCCACTACAGAGGACATTTGTTAAACATCATGATGTCCGCTACAGAGGACATTTGTTAAACATCATGATGTCCACTACAGAGGACATTTGTTAAACATCATGATGTCCGCTACAGAGGACATTTGTTAAACATCATGATGTCCCCTACAGAGGACATTTGTTAAACATCATGATGTCCACTACAGAGGACATTTGTTAAACATCATGATGTCCGCTACAGAGGACATTTGTTAAACATCATGATGTCCACTACAGAGGACATTTGTTAAACATCATGATGTCCGCTACAGAGGACATTTGTTAAACATCATGATGTCCGCTACAGAGGACATTTGTTAAACATCATGATGTCCGCTACAGAGGACATTTGTTAAACATCATGATGTCCGCTACAGAGGACATTTGTTAAACATCATGATGTCCGCTACAGAGGACATTTGTTAAACATCATGATGTCCGCTACAGAGGACATTTGTTAAACATCATGATGTCCGCTACAGAGGACATTTGTTAAACATCATGATGTCCACTACAGAGGACATTTGTTAAACATCATGATGTCCACTACAGAGGACATTTGTTAAACATCATGATGTCCACTACAGAGGACATTTGTTAAACATCATGATGTCCACTACAGAGGACATTTGTTAAACATCATGATGTCCACTACAGAGGACATTTGTTAAACATCATGATGTCCACTACAGAGGACATTTGTTAAACATCATGATGTCCACTACAGAGGACATTTGTTAAACATCATGATGTCCACTACAGAGGACATTTGTTAAACATCATGATGTCCACTACAGAGGACATTTGTTAAACATCATGATGTCCACTACAGAGGACATTTGTTAAACATCATGATGTCCACTACAGAGGACATTTGTTAAACATCATGATGTCCACTACAGAGGACATTTGTTAAACATCATGATGTCCACTACAGAGGACATTTGTTAAACATCATGATGTCCACTACAGAGGACATTTGTTAAACATCATGATGTCCACTACAGAGGACATTTGTTAAACATCATGATGTCCACTACAGAGGACATTTGTTAAACATCATGATGTCCACTACAGAGGACATTTGTTAAACATCATGATGTCCACTACAGAGGACATTTGTTAAACATCATGATGTCCACTACAGAGGACATTTGTTAACAAGCTGATGTCCACTACAGAGGACATTTGTTAAACATCATGATGTCCACTACAGAGGACATTTGTTAAACATCATGATGTCCACTACAGAGGACATTTGTTAAACATCATGATGTCCACTACAGAGGACATTTGTTAAACATCATGATGTCCACTACAGAGGACATTTGTTAAACATCATGATGTCCACTACAGAGGACATTTGTTAAACATCATGATGTCCACTACAGAGGACATTTGTTAAACATCATGATGTCCACTACAGAGGACATTTGTTAAACATCATGATGTCCACTACAGAGGACATTTGTTAAACATCATGATGTCCACTACAGAGGACATTTGTTAAACATCATGATGTCCACTACAGAGGACATTTGTTAAACATCATGATGTCCACTACAGAGGACATTTGTTAAACATCATGATGTCCACTACAGAGGACATTTGTTAAACCTCATGATGTCCACTACAGAGGACATGTATAATTTACTGTAGCTCCTACTTACTGGAGCTCCCGAGTGGCGCAGCGGTCTAATGCACTACATCTCAGTGCAAAAGGTGTCACTACAGTCCCTGGTTTGAATCCAGACTGTATTACATCCGGCCGTGATTGGGAGTCTCATAGGGCCGCGCACAATTGGCCCAGTGTCGTCTGGGGTAAACCGTCATTGTAGATAAGAATATGTTCTTAACTGACTTGCCTAGTTAAATATTTAATGTGAAAAAAAGTACACCGCTCTGAAAACTCACCAAACCTTTCCTGAGATACTTACTGACAAGAAATGTTGAATATCAAACTCACAAAATGTATAATTAGGCAATTACACACACTTGCTATTTTGTGTTTGGCAGCCATTTAGAAAAACCAGGAAGAAAAAGTTATCAAGGTCATGTGGTATCATTGAAAAGCCCAGAATGTTCTCTCAAAGGTACAACAGGTCTTAACACAGTGGCATGTATGGCCTCAAGGATACTGACCAAAAACCAATGTCCATTAGAGTGGACAAAATGAGTTGCTGGGTCTTTCGCGGAACACTTTTGTAAGTGCTTTTGATTTGCAGTGCAGTAAAGAGGGAGTTGATGCCTGACAGAAACGGGCAGTCACATGGCCTTTAACACACTAATGATGAGCTCTAAACACTTGTAATACTACCCATGTCTAGGATTGTTTGAGTGCCCATTGTCTCATAAGGCACATAGAGAACCGTACGTACTTTAACTTAACTCGCTCCCTTTTCCCAGACTAGTTATCGTAAATGAGAAATGGGCTCCCATTCTTACTCCTCTGTGAAAATAAAGTCAAATCAAAATCAGATTACTTGTTGAAAGAGTTCCAGAAAACGTGAACTTTTTTTGGGGGGGGGGGGCCGCGTTGGGCTGTCAGAAAGGAGTGATGTGAAGTTGAAATCCGTTGTGAGTTTTACCACCTTTTTTGTGGGGCTCACTTGAAAGAATTCACAGCAAATGTGTCTCCTTTTGACATGGGCATTTGGAAATGCTCCTAGTCATATGACAGTGTTTATATATGTCCTAGGTCATTCAGTTACACACGCATCACCTTTAATTCACCCTTAAGCGAGCTATAGGCTTATGACTAACAGCCTTAACATGTAGCTCTATGGTCGAATGGGACCCAGTGCTATTGTGTCTCTCTCAAAAAAGGTGAGGAGGCCACACAGCAAGAGGAAGTGATTTTCATCGAGACCCGCTTTCACCTTCCTGGCCTTCCCCTTGTTATTTTCTATATTAGGGGATCAGTTTTTCTGTGTCACACTGGTTTCCCTTTTCCTTGCAGGAGGAAGCCAGGGCGGACATGTCGCGGCTGAACTGTTCCCCCCCGGCCGCTGTGTCTGTCAGTCCCTCGTCCGCTCATCCTGCCGCCCTCTACCTTACTCCCCGGCCTGGGGAATTAAACGTGTCATCACAAAGGCCACCGTCTACTGGATGCAGCTGCCCATAACACTGACCCCAGAGAGGAAGAGGCAAAGCGAGATGTTTAACTCCTCCCAAAATCTGTACACGAAAATTAGGCCACGAAGTGAGGAATTTTATTATGGAGGTCAATGAGAGTGTGTCGAATTTGGTCAACAGATAATGTCATTGCTAATTTGCTACGTGAGGCTTATTTGATCAAATAGAAGTTTCGTAATGGTTAGGTGTTACGAATACACTGATATAAGTGTATACGTGGATGAACGTGGTATTTCGGCAAACTGAGAAAAAAAAACGACTTTATATCGGAGCTGTCCCTGTAGTTGTAAAGATAGATACAGGACTCATCATGGTATAACCCGTTTTAGCATGGACAATGCCATTGAAGGGCTTCCACAATTTTGAAGTAGTCAACTGGCTGAGGATTCCTATGAGTTGGGAGCAATCAGCGAATGAAGAAGATTTACTATTTTAAAATGGAGATGGCGCTGCCTGTGCTGTAACAGATGCTATAATGGCACAGATACAAAGATGAGTCCTCTGTCTATCTCTATGGCCTGTTGTTCACACGTGTATCTGCCCTCTCATTGGCTTGAATGGTCCCACCTAGTCTCGCCTCCTCTCGCCTGCCTTCCATCTATGAGGACATGTATTTCCATTTTTAGATCAGTCACTCGAATATCTTGTCAATATAATACACAATCTTTGCTGACACACACACACACACACATTGACCCCTTGCACAGTCTTCTGGGAGCCTGCCCTAAATCATTCTATTTGTACAGTAGTTGTGAATTACATCTCTGTCAGCCACAGAGGTAAAAGTGCTGTTAAGAGGCTATAGGAGTCAGGTATTGTCTGACAAAGGTCACATTTCATCGAAAAGCTTGGCAACCTTTTCATAATGTGGTAGATCCCTACAGTTTAAGAGGCTACCTTACCTTAATGTACCATTCCACCCCTTTGCGGGGAGGGAGTAGGTCTTTGTTATGAAGGGCACCGGTGTCATCCTTGTCCTCTCAGCCACCTGCAATGGCAGGCCAGACTAGGGAAGTGTCATGTACACTGTCCCAAGGCTGCCGCTGCCTGCTTGCATGTGTGTGTATGTGTGCTTGTGTGTGTGTGTGTGTGTGTTGGTGTGGACGGCAGGTCAGTACAGTATGTGTCCCTGGCTTGTCACACCGGAGGGTCAGACAGAGAGATGTTGACGGACTGATGAGTTCTTGGCTGCTGGAGGAGCGCTGAGCAACAGGGTGAATAACAGGGTAAACAACAGGGTGAATAACAGGGTGAATAACAGGGTAAACAACAGGGTTAATAACAGGGTGAATAACAGGGTGAATAACAGGGTGAATAACAGGGTAAACAACAGGGTGAATAACAGGGTGAATAACAGACAGAGCAACAGGGTGAATAACAGGGTGAATAACAGGGTGAATAACAGGGTTAATAACAGGGTTAATAACAGACAGAGCAACAGGGTGAATAACAGGGTGAATAACAGACAGAGCAACAGGGTGAATAACAGGGTGAATAACAGGGTGAATAACAGGGTGAATAACAGGGTGAATAACAGACAGAGCAACAGGGTAAACAACAGGGTGAATAACAGGGTGAATAACAGGGTTAATAACAGGGTTAATAACAGGGTGAATAACAGGGTGAATAACAGACAGAGCAACAGGGTGAATAACAGGGTTAATAACAGGGTGAATAACAGGGTAAACAACAGGGTTAATAACAGACAGAGCAACAGGGTGAATAACAGGGTGAATAACAGGGTGAATAACAGGGTTAATAACAGACAGAGCAACAGGGTAAACAAGAGGGTGAATAACAGACAGAGCAACAGGGTGAATAACAGGGTGAATAACAGGGTGAATAACAGGGTTAATAACAGACAGAGCAACAGGGTAAACAACAGGGTGAATAACAGGGTGAATAACAGGGTTAATAACAGGGTTAATAACAGGGTGAATAACAGGGTGAATAACAGGGTGAATAACAGGGTTAATAACAGGGTGAATAACAGGGTGAATAACAGACAGAGCAACAGGGTGCATAACAGGGTGAATAACAGGGTAAACAACAGGGTGAATAACAGGGTAAACAACAGGGTTAATAACAGGGTGCATAACAGGGTGAATAACAGGGTTAATAACAGGGTTAATAACAGGGTGAATAACAGGGTAAACAACAGGGTGAATAACAGGGTGAATAACAGGGTAAACAACAGGGTGAATAACAGGGTTAGCAACAGGGTGAATAACAGGGTGAATAACAGGGTGAATAACAGGGTTAGCAACAGGGTGAATAACAGGGTAAACAACAGGGTGAATAACAGGGTGAATAACAGGGTTAATAACAGACAGAGCAACAGGGTGAATAACAGGGTAAACAACAGGGTGAATAACAGGGTGAATAACAGGGTGAATAACAGGGTGAATAACAGGGTTAGCAACAGGGTGAATAACAGGGTGAATAACAGGGTTAATAACAGACAGAGCAACAGGGTAAACAACAGGGTGAATAACAGGGTTAATAACAGGGTGAATAACAGGGTGAATAACAGGGTTAATAACAGACAGAGCAACAGGGTGCATAACAGGGTGAATAACAGGGTGAATAACAGGGTAAACAACAGGGTTAATAACAGGGTGAATAACAGGGTGAATAACAGGGTGAATAACAGACAGAGCAACAGGGTGAATAACAGGGTAAACAACAGGGTGAATAACAGGGTGAATAACAGGGTTAATAACAGGGTGAATAACAGGGTGAATAACAGGGTGAATAACAGGGTGAATAACAGGGTAAACAACAGGGTTAATAACAGGGTGAATAACAGGGTGAATAACAGGGTGAATAACAGGGTTAATAACAGGGTGAATAACAGGGTGAGTAACAGGGTAAACAACAGGGTTAATAACAGGGTGAATAACAGGGTGAATAACAGACAGAGCAACAGGGTGAATAACAGGGTGAATAACAGGGTGAATAACAGGGTGAATAACAGGGTGAATAACAGACAGAGCAACAGGGTGAATAACAGGGTGAATAACAGGGTGAATAACAGGGTGAATAACAGGGTGAATAACAGGGTGAATAACAGGGTTAGCAACAGGGTGAATAACAGGGTAAACAACAGGGTGAATAACAGGGTGAATAACAGGGTGAATAACAGGGTGAATAACAGGGTGAATAACAGACAGAGCAACAGGGTGAATAACAGGGTGAATAACAGACAGAGCAACAGGGTGAATAACAGGGTGAATAACAGGGTGAATAACAGGGTGAATAACAGGGTGAATAACAGGGTGAATAACAGGGTGAATAACAGGGTGAATAACAGACAGAGCAACAGGGTGAATAACAGGGTGAATAACAGACAGAGCAACAGGGTGAATAACAGGGTGAATAACAGGGTGAATAACAGGGTGAATAACAGGGTGAATAACAGGGTAAACAACAGGGTTAGCAACAGGGTGAATAACAGGGTGAATAACAGGGTAAACAACAGGGTTAATAACAGACAGAGCAACAGGGTGCATAACAGGGTTAATAACAGGGTGAACAACAGGGTGAATAACAGGGTAAACAACAGGGTTAATAACAGGGTGAATAACAGACAGAGCAACAGGGTGAATAACAGGGTGAGCAACTGGGTAAACAAGAGGGTGAATAACAGGGTGAGCAACTGGGTAAACAAGAGGGTGAATAACAGGGTGAGCAACTGGGTAAACAAGAGGGGGAATAACAGGGTGAGCAACTGGGTAAACAAGAGGGTGAATAACAGGGTGAGCAACTGGGTAAACAAGAGGGTGAATAACAGGGTGAGCAACTGGGTAAACAAGAGGGTGAATAACAGGGTGAGCAACTGGGTTAACTAAAGGGTGAATAACAGGGTGAGCAACTGGGTTAACTAAAGGGTGAGCAACAGGGTGAACAACAGGATACATATCAGAGGGGTTGGGTTAAATGCAAAAGACACAGTTGAATTCATTCAGTTGTACAACTGACTAGGTATGCCCCTATGTAATCTATATGGTTTTACATCTAATAATGTTATTGTGTTGTAGTGTTGTAGTGAGAAACTGTACCGCCTGTTGCCGTGACGTCTGCACTGGGTATATAAACAAAAGCTATATATCAACCCCAAAGGCTTACGGTAGCTTGCTATACTAAAGTCCCTGCTGAGTTCGTGGAATGATCACAGACAAGGGTAGCTACAGAAACTGTCCTACAGTTTTTCAATACATGCATTTGTTGTTTGGATGATGAGCTGTACTGAAAAATATAATGAGTAAAGACAGATTTTAACCTACTTGTTTGTAAGGATTAAAAATCCTCACTTCAAGTTACTTGTTTGTAAGGATGAAAAAGCCTCACTCTAAACCTGCCCATACCATAACTCCACCCCCACCGTGGGGTACTCTGTTCACAACGTTGACATTAGTAAAACGTTCTCCCACACGATGCCTTACACAAGGTCTGGTGTTGTGAGGCTTGTTGGACGTACTGCCAAATTCTCTAAAACGGCGTTGGAAGTGGATTATGGTAGAGAAATGAACATACGTGCCAATTACACGCTCCCTCAAAACTTGGGACGTCTGTGGCATTGTGTTGTGTGACAAAACTGCACATTTTAGAGTGGCCATTTATTGCCCCCCCCCCAGCACAAGGTGCACCTATGTAGCGACCACGATGTTCAGCTTCTTGATATGCTACACCTGTCAGGTGGATGGATTATCTTGGCAAAGTAGAAATAATTACTAACAGGGATGTAAACAAATTTGTGCACAAAATTTGAGAGAAATAAGCTTTTTGTGTATATGAAACATTTCTGGGATCTTTTATTTCAGCTCATGAAACATGGGACACTTTACATGTTGCGTTTATATTGTTGTTCTGTGTAAGTGGTAGGATTACAAGGTGGGAACTATAATGTGCAAGGATTTAGATTCCTAGGAAATGTTCTGAACACATGTCTACATCGGCAAAAATGTACACTTTATTTACAAAAAATTATTCATGACACAACCAGCACATCCATAACAGCTTCCTAGAGCATGTTTAAAGCATTACAGCACACTTGACACGTAGTGTGTATGTCAAAAGGAACTAAATTAAACTACCCTATAGGAAAAAATCTATGTTACATCATTACATGTGCTTGAAGCCTTTTCCTGAAGTTCACCTTTTCTGTCAATGGGGACACTGCAGCGCTACCGTGCTCTTTCCGTTTCTCCCGGGCAGCGCAAGTAGCTTAAACTACAACGAACACAATTTGCATTTTATCAACGGCAATTTGAACGCACAGGGATACTATGACGCGTGTCGTGAGGTCCGTTGTGAGGCCCATTCTTTTTTTAAGGTTTCTGTGACCAACAGATGAATATCTGTATTCCCAGTCATGTGAAATCCATAGACTAGAGCCTCGTGAATTCATTTCAATTGACTGATTTCCTTGTATGCACTGTAACTCGATACAAATCTTTGAAATTGTTACATGTTGCATGTATATTTTTGTTCATTTATATTTACAGTCTTAGTATTGCACTGTTGTAGGGACAAAGAGACAGATATATTTGAAAGCTATTTGGACAGCTATCATTTTTGTATGTAGTTTCCATGATTGTGTGTTTAACAAAATGCTCACTCTCTCTGAAACGTGTACCATGATGTCATCGACTGCATCCGCCATAGAAGTTAAATATATATTCTCAGCCTTTGTAATAATTCAGGGGCGTAACACTCAACATACTTTTATAGTGATGTATGTGTTGTGTGTATATATATATATATATATATACTGTACATATACAGTGTGTGTGTTGCCTCCCCATCACTCACTTTTGCCTAGCCAGCGTTTTAATGGAACTGCCAGAGATTTTCATGTTGCTACACAATGCAATATTAAGGTGTATTACTGGAGCTCAGAACATTCCATATGGGTCTGGATTCAGGGACAGACTGGGACCAGAAATCGGCCCGGGCATTTCCAACACACTGGCCCACCACTAGTCAAATAATTCACTTTTTTTTTTTTTTGCACAAAAAAAAAACGAATATTTAGTTAGGCCCATTGGGCTGAAGATAGACCAGGCCATTTGGCATTTGCCCGATCTGCCCTATGCTAGTTTCTTCAACAGTCACCAAGACCAATATAACAGTCAGAAAACACTTGTTGAAGACATTCCAATGGTCTTTAAAAACGCAGATTAGTGCACTCAATCCGTTAGTTTAATACTATTCATAAACATGTAATTATCCAACACACTGTATGTGCCCACTGTACTCATTGCACTGTGATAATAGCATAATGTATTGCACTGCATAAGACAAATGTTAATGAGTGTTGTGCAATGTCATGTAAAGATTATGTGGGTGGCCATGTTCAGAACAACAACGACTGAATTGATTGAAGTCAAACGCTTCAATGCCACGGTTTTGAAATCGAACAACGCAATTATGACAACACAGCAAAGTAGTGTGCTCAAAGCAAACTGAACTGATAGCAAACAGTACAGTGTGCAATAATGAACACTGAATTCACACTGAATTCACACAAAGTTAACCAATAACCAAAATTGTCTCTTGATTCCAATATTTTGAATCTCAAGAATCACAATGGTTCTATATGTGTGCACAGCATTAAGTGGTGTGATTTCAAGGTGGGAACTATAATGTGCAAGGATTTAGATTCCTAGGAAATGCTCTAAACGAACGTATCTATGTCTACATCGGCAAAAATGTACACTTTATTTACTAAAAAAATGATTCATGACACAACCAGCTCCTCCGTAACAGCTTCCTAGAGCATGTTTAAAGCATTATAGCACACTTGACATGAAGTGTTTATGTCAAATGAAACTGATTTAAACTACCCTATAGGAAAAATCGACACTGAACACAAATAAAACGCAACATGCAACACAACAATTTCTAAGATTTACTGAGTTACAGTTCATAAAGTACAAGAACATGAGTCAATTGAAATGAATTGATTAGGCCCTAGTCTATGCATTTCACATGTCTGGGAATAAAGATTTGCATCTGTTGGTCACAGATACCTTCAAAAGAAAAAGGTAGAGGCGTGGATCAGAAAACCAGTCAGTATCTGGTGTGACAACCATTTGCCTCATGCACATCTCCTTCACATAAAGTTGATCATGCTGTTGATTGTGGCCTGTGGAATGCTGTTCCACTCCTCTTCAATGGCTGTGTGCGAATTTGCTGGATATTGGCGGCAACAGGAACACGCTGTCGTACACGTCGATCCAGAGCATCCCAAACATGCTCAATGGGTGACATGTCTGGTGAGTACGCAGGCCATGGAAGAACTGGGACATTTCCAGCTTCCAAGAATTGTGTACAGATCCTTGCGACATGGGACCGACCATTATCATGCTGAAACATGAGGTGATGGCGGCGGATGAATGGCACGACAATGGTCCTCAGGATCTCATCACGGTCTCTCTGTGGATTCAAATTGTCATCAATAAAATGCAATTGTGTTCATTGTCCGTAGGTTATGCCTGCTCATAACCACACCGCCACCATGGGGAACTCTGTTCACAACGTTGACATCAGCCAACCCGCTCCCCCCCCACAACGCCATACCGGGATTAATTTGTGAAGAACACACTTCTCCAGTGTGCCAGTGGCCATCAAAAGTGAGCATTTGCCACTGAAGTCGGTCACGACGCCGAACTGCAGTCAGGTCAAGACCCTGGTAAGGACGATGAGCATGCAGATGAGCTTCCCTGAGACGGTTTCTGACAGTTTGTGCAGAAATTCTTTGGTTGTGCAAATCTAGTTTCATCAGCTGTCCAGGTGGCTGGTCTCAAAAGATCCCACAGATGAAGAAGCTGGATATGGAGGTCCTGGGCTGGCGTAGTTACATGTGGTCTGCGGTTGTGAAGCTTGTTGGACGTACTGCCAATTTCTCTAAAATGACGTTGAAGGAGTCTTATGGTAGAGAAATTAACATCAAATTATCTGGCAACAGCTCTGGTGGACATTCCTGCAGTCAGCATGCCAATTGCACGCTCGCTCAAAACATGAGACATCTGTGGCATTGTGTTGTGTGACACAACTGCACATTTTAAAGTGGGCTTTTATTGTCCCCAGCACAAGGTGCACCTGTGCAATGATCATACTGTGTAATCAGCTTCTTGATATGCCACACCTGTCAGGTGGATGGATTATCTTGGCAAAGGAGAAATGCTCACTAACAGGGATGTAAACACATTTTTTGAGAAATAAGCTTTATGTGCATCTGGAACATTTCTGTGATCTTTTATTTCAGCTCATGAAACATGAGACACTTTACATGTTGTGTTTGTTTTTTTGTTCAGTATACCTCAGTTGATGAACAACATGCAACATTTTCTTTGTGCGGATCTTGTAAAATTGTGCATTGCATCTCTGGCATAATTGCACTATAATATACAGGTAACTGCCAAAATAAAGGAAACACCAACATAAAGTGTCTTAACAGGGCGCTGGAACACCACAATTCGCAAGAACAGCTTCAATGCACCTTGGCATAGATTATACAAGTGTCTGGAACTCTATTGAAGGGATGTTCCACCATTCCTCCATGAGAAATTCCATAATTTGGGTGTTTTGTTGATGAAGGTGAATATTGCTGTCTTAGACTTAGACACACACACACACACACACACACACACACACACACACACACACACACACACACACACACACACACACACACACACACACACACACACACACACACACACACACACACACACACACACACACAAAACCCTTTCAAACCCCCTATGCTCCTTTGAGATCCCTCTTTCAAAGTCACTGAGATCTTTTAATGGGTAACTGGACATTTTTATACATGGCCCTAAGCATGATGGGATGTTAATTGCTTAATTAACTCAGGGACCACACCTGCGTGGAACAACCTGCTTTCAATATGCTTTGTATCCCTCATTTACTCAAGTGTTTCCTTTATTTTGGCAGTTACATGTACGTTGGAAATTACATGAAGCTTTTTAATGCTCAATATGTCTATGTTATGTTGATGTTACGCATATTAATGGTGGTTTGGTGAACTACACTCGCGTTAGTAACCTTTCATGAGAACTGAATATTCACGTTAGCTTCCAGCTACCTGGCCAGTGACAGTTATGGATGTGTTTTATCTTAAGTGACGAAGGCCGTGTGGACGATACGTAAGCTTATTAAATATCTGTGATATTATCAAGAGCAGTGTGCCGTTTCCTTTTTCCTTAAGTGTTAAAATGTTTCTCCCATGACTTCTTCTAGACGTGGCTGTATGATTGAAGGTACTTCTAGAAGTGGCTGTATGATTGAAGGTACTTCTTCTAGACGTGGCTGTATGATTGAAGGTACTTCTTCTAGAAGTGGCTGTATGATTGAAGGTACTTCTTCTAGAAGTGGCTGTATGATTGAAGGTACTTCTTCTAGAAGTGGCTGTATGATTGAAGGTACTTCTTCTAGACGTGGCTGTATGATTGAAGGTACTTATTCTAGATGTGGCTGTATGATTGAAGGTACTTCTTCTAGACGTGGCTGTATGATTGAAGGTACTTCTTCTAGACGTGGCTGTATGATTGAAGGTACTTATTCTAGATGTGGCTGTATGATTGAAGGTACTTATTCTAGATGTGGCTGTATGATTGAAGGTACTTCTTCTAGATGTGGCTGTATGATTGAAGGTACTTCTTCTAGATGTGGCTGTATGATTGAAGGTACTTCTAGAAGTGGCTGTATGATTGAAGGTACTTCTTCTAGACGTGGCTGTATGATTGAAGGTACTTCTAGAAGTGGCTGTATGATTGAAGGTACTTCTTCTAGACGTGGCTGTATGATTGAAGGTACTTCTTCTAGAAGTGGCTGTATGATTGAAGGTACTTCTTCTAGAAGTGGCTGTATGATTGAAGGTACTTCTTCTAGACGTGGCTGTATGATTGAAGGTACTTATTCTAGATGTGGCTGTATGATTGAAGGTACTTCTTCTAGACGTGGCTGTATGATTGAAGGTACTTCTTCTAGACGTGGCTGTATGATTGAAGGTACTTCTTCTAGACGTGGCTGTATGATTGAAGGTACTTATTCTAGATGTGGCTGTATGATTGAAGGTACTTATTCTAGATGTGGCTGTATGATTGAAGGTACTTATTCTAGATGTGGCTGTATGATTGAAGGTACTTCTTCTAGAAGTGGCTGTATGATTGAAGGTACTTCTAGATGTGGCTGTATGATTGAAGGTATATGGTTATAATTGGGGTCCGTTTAGATCTTCATAATGGCTTAGGTTTGGATCATCATTTTTCCTAATCAGTACTATCGGACCCAGCACAAAAGGGGTTCTTGGATAACTCCAACACATAGATTGAGAAGGTTCACTGCAGGCACGTTCCAAACAGTCCCAGTGTGTTGAAGATCATGTGACGACAGTGTGGCGCGTCACAAATGGAGCACAACGGAGCCCTGGTCAAAAGAGGTGCACTAAATAGGGAATAGGGTGCCATTTGGGACGCACATTAGAACAAACCAGTTGCAGGTTAGAATTCCCAACGAAACATCAGTGTAGTGTTGGTTTAGGTCTCCAAGGAGGCGCTGAGTAAAACAATAAAGGTCTTAGCACGCATATGCGTGAGATACGCTTTTGCTTCAAATCCCCAAGAGGTAGCACCGTAGCGTACTATACCGTTTCTAGGGATTTACGAGCTAGTGTTGAATTGTCTTATTGTTTCAGAAACAGGGGAATTTAGGCATGGTTTGCAGTGCAACTTCAATTGATTTCATACCACCAGACCATACTATTATCATAGGTCGCACCTTCTACCACTATAACTGTCTGGAGATACAACTCACCACTATAACTGGGCCTCTGTTTGGAGATACAACTCACCACTATAACTGTTCCTCTGTCTGGAGATACAACTCACCACTATAACAGGGCCTCTGTCTGGAGATACAACTCACCACTATAACTGTTCCTCTGGAGATACAACTCACCACTATAACTGTTCCTCTGTCTGGAGATACAACTCACCACTATAACTGTCCCTCTGGAGATACAACTCACCACTATAACTGTTCCTCTGTCTGGAGATACAACTCACCACTATAACTGTCCCTCTGGAGATACAACTCACCACTATAACTGTTCCTCTGTCTGGAGATACAACTCACCACTATAACTGTTCCTCTGTCTGGAGATACAACTCACCACTATAACTGTCCCTCTGGAGATACAACTCACCACTATAACTGTTCCTCTGCCTGGAGATACAACTCACCACTATAACTGTCCCTCTGGAGATACAACTCACCACTATAACTGTTCCTCTGTCTGGAGATACAACTCACCACTATAACTGTTCCTCTGTCTGGAGATACAACTCACCACTATAACTGTCCCTCTGGAGATACAACTCACCACTATAACTGTTCCTCTGTCTGGAGATACAACTCACCACTATAACTGTTCCTCTGTCTGGAGATACAACTCACCACTATAACTGTTCCTCTGTCTGGCCATTTGGTTTGCCTCCTTGTTATGCTGTCTGTCTGTCTCAGGATCTTCTCTGCTGTCACTCTGCTTCTTCTTCTCTGTCTGTCTGTCTGTCTGTCTGTCTGTCTGTCTGTCTGTCTGTCTGTCTGTCTGTCTGTCTGTCTGTCTGTCTGTCTGTCTGTCTGTCTGTCTGTCTGCCCGTCTGTCTTATAGGTTATAAAAGCCAAGCTAATGACATAGGCTATATTGAAAATGACTTTCGGTAATATGTGTTCCCCTGAATTATCACCTACCATAAGTGTTCATTACTATTACAGGGCTCCAGACTAACATGTTCCCCTGAATAAACCCCCCCCTAAGGGTTCATTACTATTACAGGGCTCCAGACTAACATGTTCCCCTGAATAAACCCCCCCCTAAGGGTTCATTACTATTACAGGGCTCCAGACTAACATGTTCCCCTGAATAAACCCCCCCCTAAGTGTTCATTACTATTACAGGGCTCCAGACTAACATGTTCCCCTGAATAAACCCCCCCCTAAGTGTTCATTACTATTACAGGGCTCCAGACTAACATGTTCCCCTGAATAAACACCCCCCTAAGGGTTCATTACTATTACAGGGCTCCAGACTAACATGTTCCCCTGAATAAACCCCCCCCTAAGTGTTCATTACTATTACAGGGCTCCAGACTAACATGTTCCCCTGAATAAACACCCCCCTAAGGGTTCATTACTATTACAGGGCTCCAGACTAACATGTTCCCCTGAATAAACCCCCCCCTAAGTGTTCATTACTATTACAGGGCTCCAGACTAACATGTTCCCCTGAATAAACACCCCCCTAAGTGTTCATTACTATTACAGGGCTCCAGACTAACATGTTCCCCTGAATAAACACCCCCCTAAGGGTTCATTACTATTACAGGGCTCCAGACTAACATGTTCCCCTGAATACCCCCCCCCCCCCCTAAGTGTTCATTACTACAGCCTGGTAGGCACCCATCCTGGTAGGGGTGCCTTTGCTCACTATTCCACCAAAGGCGGCAGGTAGCCTAGTGGTTAGAGCGTTGGACTTGTAACTAGTCACCGAAAGGTTGCAAGATCAAATCCCCGATCTAACAAGGTAAAAATATGTCGCTCCGCTCCTGAACAAAGCAGTTAACCCCCTGTTCCTAGGCCGTCATTGAAAATAAGAATTGGTTCTTAATAACTGACTTCCCTAGTTAAATAAAGGTCAAATGAAAAATGAAGATTAGTATAACAGAGAAATTCAATGTCTTTTCCACGTTGGTTCAACGTAATTTAATTGAAATGACATGGAAAGAATGTTGATTCAACAAGTGTGTGCCTACTGGGATGGGCCGCCGGCTATGTCACCTTTTTCATTGCCTTATTTATATATATAAAACATTTTTTTGTGTATGTGTCAATTTCAACCAGCCCACCCAACTAAAAAAAAAGAGTCCAGTCCATCTGGCATTTGCCAGAATTGCCAGATGGCCAATCCAACCCCTGGCCCCTAGACTGAAAGTAATATTTGGCTGCCTTCTGTCTGTACATGCCTTTCAACTTACAAAATGCTTGGACAGATCACTTTTCTGTCTAACCTGGAACAAGGAAACAATGTTTCAGAGGACAGTTGCTGTTCCCCAGAAACAGTTCCGGTAGATTACGGGTTGTCTTCCTTCTCTAACATTGTTTATCTGGTTTTTGAAAACGATCTACGAACATTCCTTTCAAGAACATGCCTGGAAAAATCAAGCAACCTTTTCAGCACTTTGATACTGATTTCATACTGTCTGAATATTTCTGGTAAAGTTCCTGTCATATCACATAGAGTCAATGTCATGCACTTGATTTCTACAACAGGGGAAACATTTTGAGGAATTAGATCATCTATTGAGATGTAATTAGTGTCACGTGACTGATATTCTAGTGTTGTTCATTATATCTTTCACATAGTTGTAAGTTACAACTTGTGAGAGTTTCCAAAGGGTTGAGCGAGTGAGAGGGTGCACGTTAAATGCTAAGGTTTCTCTTAATCTGTTTGTACCTGTTCTTTCATGTTCACAATATACATGTCTGATGGTCCTGTTAACACCTAATGTTGACAGTGTTAGCTATCAGCCACCAAAGTCACGTTGACAGGTGTTAAATCCACTTCTAAATGCTGTAATTCGGATGAGGACCACCGCAACACCTCACAATACACATGCATGCACACTGGAACCCTCTCCATACTCTTTATGTAATGGTCCTATTAGGTGTTGTAATTTAAAGGGAATCTACTTTGGTAACAAGGAAAGCACAATAACAGAGGTCCTGTGTCAACTACAGGAAATGAGAAAACAAAACATTTTTTTACAGCTGATTTCCATTTCAAAACTTTAAAAGATGCTAAGGCAATTATTAAAAATGGGCAACGTATTTGATAGTATACCTCTCACAAGAAGCCAGAATCAACAATAGAATATAGATTTTGTTTAGAAAATTACTATTTATTTTCTCAAAATAAGTTTTAGGAATCCAGTGATATATGTAAATAATCAATAATCAGGTTAAAGTGCAAAAAATACAATTATACAAAAAAATAACATTGGAATGTAAGCTTTGGAAGTGGAATAACGTTACGCTGACGTGACTTTAACCAATTTAGTTTTTTTTTTTTTTTTTTTTTTTTTTTACAAAGACTGCTTTAGACTTGTAAATGTCCCTTACAAAAAAATGTAATTTTGATCAAAAGCAAGAGTCTTTCGGAATGTCTGAGAGGTCAACTTTGTCAGAGAGGTCAAGATCACATTCCATACATCTATGATGTATGATCCATTCGCCCCATTGGGCTTCATCATGCCCAACCAATACACTGCCTCAAAGTCATTAAGCCTAATTATCTCTTAACTAAATGTTGGAAAACAACTTAGATCTGGTACAAGGTGCTCCTGGATATTGTCTGGATACATCATAGAGATCCAGGATTTTCAAATCTCTCTGAAGAATCGTTCCCCACGATGAGCACAATGGCTTCCTTCCTTGGCTGGTGAATTGTTGGTGAACATTTAACTTTTTCTATCACTTTGGTTCAAGTTCAGAGATGTTCTACTCATTCTATGTTCCAGGCACTTGAGCTCCACAAAGTCCCCTGTCTTTGGTCAGCTCCACAAAGTCCCCTATCTTTGGTCAGCTCCACAATGTCCCCTGTATTTGGTCGGCTCCACAATGTCCCCTGTCTTTGGTCAGCTCCACAATGTCCCCTGTCTTTGGTCAGCTCCACAATGTCCCCCTGTCTTTGGTCAGCTCCACAAAGTCCCCCGTCTTTGATCAGCTCCACAATGTCCCCTGTCTTTGGTCAGCTCCACAATGTCCCCAGTCTTTGGTCAACTCCACAATGTCCCCTGTCTTTGGTCAGCTCCACAATGTCCCCCTGTCTTTGGTCAGCTCCACAATGTCCCCCCGTCTTTGGTCAGCTCCACAAAGTCCCCCTGTCTTTGGTCAGCTCCACAATGTCCCTCCGTCTTTGGTCAGCTCCACAATGTCCCTCCGTCTTTGGTCAGCTCCACAATGTCCCCTGTCTTTGGTCATTTTGTCTTGTTCTCCTTTTTAGTCTTCACTCTTATTGTTTCCAGTGTCCCCTAGTCTCTTTTTTATGTATTGACATCACTTAATCTTGGATGGCTTTAGTTCCTTCACCTGCATGTGCAGCGTTTTGTGGACAGCTAGAGTTCTGGACTGACAAAATCCCTTTCCACACTCCTGGCACTTGAAAGGCTTCTCTTTGGAATGGATGTACCTGCAGGGCAGAGCAGAACAAAAACAGTCCGGGTTGAGTAAGGAAACATAACAAACACACAAAGACAGCTATCAACCTATAGCTGCAAATGAATAGGAGAAGAGAAAGAAATAAGAAGGTAAAAAGGAGTTGAGAGGTTGACTGGCCCACTAAACAATCTCTAATGAGAGGTATGGTGATACTGACTGGCCCGCTAAACCATCTCATATGAGAGGTATGGTGTTACTGACTGGCCCACTAAACTATCTCATATGAGAGTTATGGTGATACTACCTGGCCCACTAAACCATCTCATATGAGAGTTATGATGATACTACCTGGCCCACTAAACCATCTCATGAGAGGTATGGTGTTACTGACTGGCCTGCTAAACCATCTCATATGAGAGGTATGGTGTTACTGACTGGCCTGCTAAACCATCTCATATGAGAGGTATGGTGATACTGACTGGCCTGCTAAACCATCTCATATGAGAGGTATGATGTTACTGACTGGCCCACTAAACCATCTCATATGAGAGGTATGGTGATACTGACTGGCCCACTAAACCATCTCATATGAGAGGTATGGTGTTACTGACTGGCCCACTAAACCATCTCATATGAGAGGTATGGTGATACTGACTGACCCACTAAACCATCTCATATGAGAGGTATGGTGATACTGACTGGCCCACTAAACCATCTCATATGAGAGGTATGGTGATACTGACTGACCCACTAAACCATCTCATATGAGAGGCATGGTGATACTGACTGGCCCACTAAACCATCTCATATGAGAGGTATGGTGTTACTGACTGGCCCGCTAAACCATCTCATATGAGAGGTATGGTGTTACTGACTGGCCCACTAAACCATCTCATATGAGAGGTATGGTGTTACTGACTGGCCCACTAAACCATCTCATATGAGAGGTATGGTGATACTGACTGGCCCACTAAACCATCTCATATGACAGGTATGGTGATACTGACTGGCCCACTAAACCATCTCATATGAGAGGTATGGTGATACTGACTGGCCCACTAAACCATCTCATATGAGAGGTATGGTGTTACTGACTGGCCCACTAAACCATCTCATATGAGAGGTATGGTGATACTGACTGGCCCACTAAACCATCTCATATGAGAGGTATGGTGTTACTGACTGGCGCACTAAACCATCTCATTTGATACTTTTTCCACATACTGATCCTGAATTCCGATTCAGCATCAAATATAATCGCGTTATCGTTACGTTTAATTGGTCTGTCGCTCTTGGGGAAATTAGAAGTTTGATTAGAAATCGATTCAACATAACACATTCAAAAGCAATGCATAACAGGTTTGTGACCAATTACATTGGGGGCTGTTCCATTTCTTTGACTGGAATGAATTCAAATGGAACAGGCCTCAACCCTGATGCATGACACTGTCAGGGGGGCACAACATGATTCATCAATGGCACATGTGACCATTTAAGAAACAGTAAAAGAAAAAAATGGAATTAATATCCTGTGCTGTTCTTATGTAGAGGCCTTATACAGCAGTGTAACTGAATTGGGTTCTGGCCTTTTCTGTTGAAGGTTCTGTGGCCAATAAATAAAGTATGCAATAAAATATGATTCATTCATTTACAACATTTTGGCAGCAATCTATCTCCATTCTCCACGTTCATTAAATAGAACTTCATCGAAAATAGAAAAATGCAGGTCTCACCTGTGGTCTCGGAGGTGGTCCTGCCTCCGGAAAGCCTTGTGACAGATGTCACAGGTGTACGGCCTCTCGTCCGTGTGCGTCCGCTCGTGGATAAGCAGGTTGTAGGACTTGGTGAAGTGGCGGCCGCAGAACTTGCACACAAACTCCTTCTTGGTCTTGGAGGGAAGGCGACCACGGCTAGGCTTGCGCTCGGGCGACGACAGCTTGGCTACATCTATGAGACAGCCTAGCCCGCCATGGCGAGGAGAAGTGGCGGCGGCTGCTCCTGTTATGCTCAGGTCCTCTGCCTTCAGCGGGTCCTCCTGGGTGGCGGCGGTGGCCAGGTTGGCGAAGTCGAAGCGTGGCTGGGGCTTGTTCTTGGAGCCCTGAAGGAGATTCATGGCGGTAGCTGCTGTGGCGGCCGCAGTGGCCTGGTCCTTGTGCTGGACCAGGTGGGGGAAGATAGGGATGGAAGGCAAGCCGGGGAAGCGGCCGTCCATCAGGGCTGGGAGCTTGGAGAAAGTGCAGCGGGGGACACCAAAGGGAGGGTAGCCCAGGGTCCACTGGTGGAGGTGGATGGCGTGCAGTGCGCTGAAGCTATAGATGCCAGGGACCTGGTCCGTTGGCAGCTGGAAGCCATTGGAGGCCTGGAGGAAGGAGTAGTTGGCCAGCTGCAGAGAGGGGTGGAGGGGAACCGGGGCTGGAAGAGTTTTGCTGCCCATGATTGGTGTCACTACTGATCACTCGAATCGCAATGGGATTCCCTCTGGAAAAGCAACACATCAAAAAGGTTAGGTCATATTGATAACACAACAGAACTGTACTCGTTTAATACTCGTATAAGTCATTATTTGTTATAAAAGTTGTACAAACCCCTGATACCATGACAACAACTAAAACTACAACAACTAAAACTACAAATAATGACAATATTGATCATAATATTCCATAATGAAACAAGCATAATTGTGATATTTGATAATGAATCAAAAAACATTTCTAACTAAGTATTTCCTGCACTTCCAACAGGCTTTGAGTCCACCCCCCCTTGTGCTGGGTCATCCTGGTGTCTTCACCCTGTTCCCCCCCACAGCCCCTGTCCCCTCACACCCCAACATAACCACCTCAATGCCAGGCCAATACACAAGCGGTCCATCTTGATTATCTAGTTGCTTTTCAAGAGACCTCATTATCAGTGGATTAAGGTGATAAATGTGAATGTCTCCTTTTTACCACTGAGACAAAAGGGATGTTTTTTTTTTCTCTAGGGAGAGCCCCTTTGCCACCTTAGAGAGTGATAAGAGCTGTCTGAACCAGACCTCCATGCCACAGGAACTACCAGCTCAACATGTGGCCCAACACACACACACACACACACACACACACACACACACACACACACACACACACACACACACACACACACACACACACACACACACACACACACACACACACACACACACACACACACACACACACACACACACACACACACACACACACACACCTTGAATCATGTATTGTCTGCAAGGCACACGACGAGTGATGAGAGCCTGTATGTGTGAGTGTGTATGTGTTCCCACATACATGCATGCATGCGTGTGTGTGTGTGTGCGTGGAACGTGCTTAGGATATATGTCAGAGAAGAGAAGGTGTGAGAAAACAAAACATTTTCCAGTGCTGACACACAGACACTGGGATGTGCTTGGTGTGGGTGTTTCCCGTTCCCAGAAAACATGCCCGGGCTGTTAAGACTCAGGTAAATAGAATGACACCATTCACTGAGGCGGAATACCTCAGTGAGCTGTTTATTCAGGTTTAATAAGAGGAAATAACAAAGGAATATAAAGCCTCTTTGTTTCTGAGCATATTTGATGGTCATGCTGTATGACACAGTTACCCTATGTCGTTTCTGTTTTAGTCTAAGTAGAGCTCCCAAGCCGCACCTTTCCATTGTGATATGATTTAGCGTTCCAAAGAAAAAGCATTACCTCCTAAGCCATGCCGTTTGCTTTGTTTGATTCTGTTAGTGATAGGGAATTGTGTGTAATCCTCCGATTTTACCGTTCTGAAAATATGATTTACTCATTATTCTAGTTCATGTGGGATTAAGAATTCAAAATGTAATTGTTAAACGTGGTCATGGGTTATGTCATCATCACATAAAAAAAACTACAATATGGCCAAATCAAGATATATTGTAGATATTAATAGGCTATATATGGGTATAGATAGGCCTATTGGAGAAAATTACCCATTGATCATATTGGTGAATAAAGGCCTACACTGTTAAAAAAAAGTGTGGATTGAGTGAGAGACGTGGCTATTCTGCAGTAAATAAAAGTAAAATAGTGTTAATTAGAATGAAGCTCAAACGTCCCCTGGGGATTTCTCCTTTCTGATCAGGACGCAGAAGTAATTTACTTTTACTTACGATGTCATTAGGGGCGATCAGCGGTTTCTCCCGAGTGGTCTCATATCCTTCAAACCCTTTGATGTCTACATACCATCTCTAACGACTCAACAATCAAACTAAACACTGCTAAATCCCGTTTCCCCGTTGGACGTGACTGGCCAACTGTTCCAACTCCACGCCTCGATCACACAGCAGACTTTTTATGAGATTTGAGATAAGATAACGCAAGGCATGATCGAATTATCATGTTCCCCCACACATATCACGCCAGTATATGTTAAAGAATGTGCTCACTCTAACTCTAATACATATTATAGGTAGGACATTTAGAAATCAAATAATGGTTTAACACAAGATACAACATCCTATGGATTATAAAGTGACCCGAGGTAAACCTTCATTACATTTTCCCAAGACATTGTTATATAATTAGGAGAACGTTACGTTGCTGTTGGTAAGAAAAGTCACACCAGCATTCACATTTAGGTCCCCACGAGCCAAAACCAATCAAAATCAGGGCAGCTTTTCCACAAGTTTATCTGAGCTGAGAAAAAAATCGGATTACTTTGGATTTTTTGCGCGCTCTTGCAGCCTCCAGACATGGGCCTACAACAGTACATGTCACAATTTAGAGGGAGTTTACCTCTTTCAGGTTGTACATAAGCACAGAGGCATACATGTTGGCTGGGCCTACTTAAATTGCAATTGAAAAGGCTACAGAAAGCATTACATTGTAATACATTGCATTGGTTTTGGGTTAAGAAATACAGGCTAGGACTCAATCTAATGAAATCCATATCCACAAACTCACTAGTCTACTGCGGCTATAGATTATCTTTCATAAACCTGGACTTAATTTATTTAGTTTTCTTTTTCAAAGGGCGATTCAAGTGCAAAACATCTATCTAATAAACATCTATTGTTAAATAAAATATATATACATATATATAAAAAGAGGAATGGTGACCTTGTGTGGATTGGACAGCAACTTCAGAGTTCTTACGTTAATACAGATGCTTTGGTCAATTGTGCAGCAATTACCAGGGACACATGTTTTAGCCGTGTGTTGATGCAGAACACGAGAGGATATGAGCGCAATAAAATAAAGACGTGTGCACCCAAGCAAAGTGGGAAACAGTTCTCTGACAATCGCAAATAAAACATGTATATGCCTAAGAATGATTTCAATTCAAGCCAATAGTTCCAGATCATGTCTGATACCATAAAACCATGATTTTGTCCATAACAATTAGCACAATACGTTGTCCACTGTTTTAATTCCGATTATTGCAATTCCCGATCAAATAAAGTGTTTCCATGTAAAAAATAATAATAATAATTAAGTAGAGTAACCCTATCATAGGTCTAATCCATGTTTCTATGTAAAGTACACTACATCGTAGCCTGTCGTTATATTCCGGAACACCGGTTTAACTCTAAATATTTAACTATTGATTGAATGTAATTCACCTGCAACGAAGACCGTTTCATGTTAATCGATTATTAAATGTAGGCTATGTATTTTTGTTTTTTTTGGCGACTAGTAAAATTCGTTTAAGTCATTTTATTATAAGAGACACTTAAAACGAATAATGATCATAACAATTATCCTTACCACTCCAGCTATATTGAATTGATTAAATCGACATTTAACAAATATTTCGAAGTACCTTTAATATGCCACAAAAATACATTTAAAAAATATATATAAACAACATAAAAAGGTATTGTTTCGTTAGGTACCGAAGTGTGGATAAATTAATTGGGGTTAGGGTTAGGACCCTTTCAAATAAATGTGCATCCTCATCATCGAACAGGCACATCTTCCTCATGTTAAGTCAAACCATGTAATGTATCATGCAATTCAACGAAATGTAGGTTTTTGGCATGAAATTATGTCGTTATTTTCACTTAGGTCCTTGTTGATTTTACTCCAACGTGCTGGAATGCGTTTACCTCTGAAATATCCCACCTGTTTCACACTCTCTTCGCGCATCTAACTCAGAAGGCTCACAGTCGTGACTCTCTCTCTCTCTCTCTCTCATGCAAGCTCAAGACACCGTCGAAGATGTTAACTTCTAGTTCCAGCATTAAACAGGTCAAAAAACGGGCAAAAACTGAATATTGTTACTAGGCTATTGTAATAACACATCTATTCACTTCGAATGGACCCAGTTATGTTAAATAACTCAACTCTCAAATCAGTTATGGTAAAGTTTACAACTTTGTGTATTGTGCCTCGCGTTGTCATTCCCCCGAAGAAGCCTGACCATAAATACATTTTAAACGTCGTATTCTGACTGATGGCTCAGAGAAAAATCACAGAGAAAATGTTATACGATGAAATAGTTACCAGTTCAGATGTAAGTTCGGTCCTATGGATCCGGAGTGGTCCTGGAGTTGAAAACCTGCGGATGGTCCGATGCAAAACGTCTTGGAAAAAAAACGTTCAAAGTTGAATGTAGTTCAGAGAAAGTTTTGGGCTTCGTAAGACAACTTGCCCGGCATGTTCACATCGAGTTTAGATTGTACACGCGTGTAGTTCAACAGCTGTCCAAAATAGTTGTGTGCAGAACTTCTGTAGTGACTCTGGTGAAGATGCCTTCTGTTACTGTCCTGCGGTCTGCACTCAAACCGCCTCTTTATTGCAACCAAACCCTTTACTCGCACATGCGCGTCATTTAGCCAGCCCCCATACACATTTGAGGGAGCTCCTTACTGTAAAGTCAAGTTTCTCTTTTTTTCATTATAAGTTTAACATTCTAGTGATGGCCTGAACATAGTTGTAGCATAGTGTCAACTGTACTCTCTTGTTTCTTTTTAGAGAGGCTGCAATGCCTAATTCCAATAGGCTGTTTACAACTACTGAACACGTACAGTTGTCATTTTGCCCGGCCCATATTTGAAAATGCAGGATCATTTCTTAGCCAGTCTGGGCTTATAAAACTATAAAAATTGGTATGTCATAGAAATCGAATTGTAATAGCTCATCCTTGCCCAATATTGGGAAATAACCTGGCAGCTAAAATTCATAGGAGCATTTGATTTTTGTCATGCATTTTTTTCTCAGTGGATGGTAATGCTGAGATGGCATATTGATTGCCTACAACATTGCATATAAGGGTAACATATCAAGGGTTAATGGATTTGGCAATGAAGCAATTCACACTCTATGGATTTAATTGATGTCTTCAAACGCAACAAATTAAAGTATCACCCACATTATTATTATCGTTTTTGTTGTTATCATCCTAGTATTAATATTAATGTTAATAAGTATTTCCATAAGGTTGGTATTATTGGTGGAAGAAACAATGTGCGGGCTGAACCTCATGCACTCTCCCTCATAGGCCTAAAACCTACAATCCATAATCCGAAGGGCAAAAATCCCCCCCAAACAAATTAATTCGATTATTATATTCATGGGATTAAAAATAAACGGCTCTTTTAAAAATAATTCCATAAGGCCTCCGGTTTTTCCTGTTTAGAATAAGCTTCTGTACGAGGTGGAACGACTAACAAATACATTTTCACTTTCTCCTAATTAAAGAAAATATACAACTGTCACTTTAACTTGAGATCTGGAGGGAAAGAAATGGCACACGTGTATTTAACCCCCCTTAAACCCATTATTCAATTGGTCACCTTGCACGGAAAAATGAAGACGCATCTCAAGCCTTTAATTTAAATTGCAGGAGAAAACACCTTCTTTCTAAGAAGGAAAGAGGTGAGGTATTTCCAGTCCATTTATGTCATAAGTAAAATATCTGAAGTCATATCAATCTCACATGAGGCAGGGCAGGGAACAGGAAACACTCAAAATTAGGAATTATATCTATGATTTTGTTGAACAACCAGCTATTTGTTAATTTAAAAAAAAAATGAATACATGAACCTAATAAGTGTGATTGATATAAAAAAACAACATGCGCCAAAAATATGCAGCTCGCGCTACATCGTTATTGTTACACTGACAAGGTGCTCGTGCTCCTGTGGTCAATATGTTTTTTTTTTCCTGCTGGCATTTCCAAGGCACTTGAGCCGTCATGGTTTAAGTGTCGATAAGCAACACCTTGCGGTGGTACTATGGTGTACAAAACCCGCCACCTGCTGGACAAAACATGACCTTGTTAGTTATTACTCCTGTGATCCGCCGTTACAGACAAATACATGATGGGTAGGCCCAGAGCCATAACCTTATTGTCTAACATCAACCCAAATCAAGAACTTTTGTTGTTGGAATATTATCCATTTCATTTCGGTAATATTGTGACAGAAAAGTAGCCGAATGTCAAAAAAAGCTTGAAAAAAAATGATATGCTAAGAAAATGATATGACATTGAAAAATATATTTTAAATGGTGAGAGTAGCCACTACTAGATGCACTTTAGAATAGCGTAATATATAATGTTTTGTAAATATGTAATTCTATTGCAGGGATAGTTTCTAAAGACAAACTATTCAAAAGTCTATGCAATGTTGCAAAGACAGATTTCATTCTGCTATTGAAATCGTTTTTTTAAGGCAAATACTGCATATTTTGATTGACCAAAATATTTCACAACTTAAAGGCAAAGATGCGATGTGGTGATTGAAACTGTTCATAAGTGTCATGAAAGAGTCTGAAATGTTTATTTTATGAGCACATTTTGTCAAGACTCACTGAGCCAAGTTCAAGAGTGGTGACCTCAATAATTTATCATCAATGCTGCCACAGAAGCACATCGAATAGCCAAGTCTGTGTGTAATAAAAAACACAGGCGAGACATAATTGTCATTTTTTTTCTAGGATAGTGGTACTAGGGCCCTCTGAGTGGTACTAGGGGGATACCTAGTCAGTTGTACAACTGAATGCATTCAACTGAAATGTGTTTTCCGCATTTAACCCAGGAAACAGTAGGTTAACTGCCTTGCTCGGTTACTGGCCCAACGCTCGAACCACTAGGCTACCCACTATCGCCTGCTGAGTGGTACTAGATTCCGCTGGGTCACACTAGACAGTGGTACTGCTGAGTGGTAATAGAGCCCTCTGAATAGTACCAGAGCTCTCTGAGTGGTACCAGAGCCCTCTGAGTGGTACTAGAGCCCTCTGAGTGGTACTAGAGCCCTCTGAGTGGTACTAGAGCCCTCTGAGTGGTACTAGAGCCCTCTGAGTGGTACTAGAGCCCTCTGAGTGGTACTAGAGCCCGCTGAGTGGTACTAGAGCCCGCTGAGTGGTACTAGAGCCCTCTGAGTGGTACCAGAGCCTGCTGAGTGGTACCAGAGCCCGCTGAGTGGTACCAGAGCCCGCTGAGTGGTACCAGAGCCCGCTGAGTGGTACCAGAGCCCTCTGAGTGGTACCAGAGCCCGCTGAGTGGTACTAGAGCCTGCTGAGTGGTACCAGAGCCTGCTGAGTGGTACCAGAGCCCGCTGAGTGGTACCAGAGCCCGCTGAGTGGTACCAGAGCCCGCTGAGTGGTACTAGAGCCCTCTGAGTGGTACTAGAGCCCTCTGAGTGGTACTAGAGCCCTCTGAGTGGTACTAGAGCCCTCTGAGTGGTACTAGAGCTTGCTGTGTGGTACTAGAGCCCGCTGAGTGGTACTAGAGCCCGCTGAGTGGTACCAGAGCCCTCTGAGTGGTACCAGAGCCTTCTGAGTGGTACTAGAGCCTGCTGAGGGATACTAGAGCCCTCTGAGTGGTACTAGATTCCTCTGAGTGGAACCAGAGCCCGCTTAGTTGTACCAGAGCCCGCTGAGTGGGACTAGAGCCCACTGAGTGGTATTATAGTACCCTGAGGGGTACTAGAGCCCTCTGAGTGGTACTAGAGCCTCCTGAGTGGTACCAGAGCCCGCTGAGTAGTACTAGAGGCCGTTGAGTGGTACTAGAGCCTCCTGAGTGGTACTAGAGCCCGTTGAGTGGTACTAGAGTCTCCTGAGTGGTACTAGAGCCCGCTGAGTAGTACTAGAGCCCGTTGAGTGGTACTAGAGCCCGCTGAGTGGTACCAGAGCCCGCTGAGTGGTACTAGAGCCCTCTGAGTGGTACTAGAGCCCTCTGAGTGGTACTAGAGCCCTCTGAGTGGTACTAGAGCCCGCTGAGTGGTACTAGAGCCCTCTGAGTGGTACTAGAGCCCTCTGAGTGGTACTAGAGCCCTCTGAGTGGTACTAGAGCCCTCTGAGTGGTACTAGAGCCCTCTGAGTGGTACTAGAGCCCTCTGAGTGGTACTAGAGCCCGCTGAGTGGTACTAGAGCCCGCTGAGTGGTACTAGAGCCCGCTGAGTGGTACCAGAGCCCTCTGAGTGGTACCAGAGCCTTCTGAGTGGTACTAGAGCCTGCTGAGGGATACTAGAGCCCTCTGAGTGGAACCAGAGCCCGCTTAGTTGTACCAGAGCCCGCTGAGTGGGACTAGAGCCCACTGAGTGGTATTATAGTACCCTGAGTGGTACTAGAGCCCTCTGAGTGGTACTAGAGCCTCCTGAGTGGTACTAGAGCCCGCTGAGTAGTACTAGAGGCCGTTGAGTGGTACTAGAGCCTCCTGAGTGGTACTAGAGCCCGTTGAGTGGTACTAGAGTCTCCTGAGTGGTACTAGAGCCCGCTGAGTAGTACTAGAGCCCGTTGAGTGGTACTAGAGCCTCCTGAGTGGAACTAGAGCCCTCAGGGGTTTTATAGCCTGCTGAGTGTTACTAGAGCCCTCTTTGTTGTACTAGAGTCCTCTGAGTGGTACTAGAGTCCTCTGAGTGGTACTAGAGCCCCTTAGAGTGGTACTAGAGCCATCTGAGTGGTACCAAAGCCCTCTGAGTGGTACCAGAGCCCGCTGAGTGGTACTAGATCCCTCTGAGTTGCAGTAGAGCCCTCTGAGTGGTACCAAAGCCCTCTGAGTGGTACCAGAGCCCGTTGAGTGGTACTAGAGCCCGCTGAGTGGTATTAGAGCCCTCTGAGTGGTACTAGAGCCTGCTGAGTAGTACTAGAGCCCTCTGAGTGGTACTAGAGCCGGCTGAGTGGTTCTAGAGCCCGCTGAGTGGTACTAGAGCCCGCTGAGTGGTACTAGAGCCCTCTGAGTGGTACTAGAGGTCCCTAAGTGTTACTAGAGCCCTCTTAGTGGTGCTAGAGCCCTTTTAATGGGTTTAGAGTCCTCTGAGTGGTACTAGAGCCCCTCTGAGTGGTACTAGAGTCCTCTGAGTGGTACTAGAGCCCCTCTGAGTGGTACTAGAGTCCTCTGAGTGGTACTAGAGCCCCTCTGAGTGGTACTAGAGTCCTCTGAGTGGTACTAGAGCCCCTCTGAGTGGTACTAGAGTCCTCTGAGTGGTACTAGAGCCCCTCTGAGTGGTACTAGAGTCCTCGGAGTGGTACTAGAGCCCCTCTGAGTGGTACTAGAGTCCTCTGAGTGGTACTAGAGCCCCTCTGAGTGGTACTAGAGCCTGCTGTGTGGTACTGAAGCCCTCGGAGTGGTACTGGAGTCTTCTGAGTGTGTTTAGCACTATGTGTGTTTAACACTATACACACATATGATTATACTAATAGACTGCCACTGGATTGACCCCCCTTTCCCCTCCCTCAGAAATGATGTTTACAGATCACTTGCATATTTTATACCAACTATTTACAAACACTTAAGGCGAAGGAATTGTGGTCTCCATGTCAGCTGAGTCAAATCCAGACAGCTTGCTACATGAGTGAGTCATAGTAGAGTGTATCAGAAGGCTTTTGTGGGAAGTAACAACGTTTGTGACCTTTGGATCATTGGATCAGTACAGGCACAATGACTGGAACCTAGCTGGGAATTTAAGGTGAACATGACATACAATTTCCATGCTTCATATGCAGCCTATTAATAATTAATGCTCAAGTGACGTGTTTTCCAATGCATATAGCTAGCTAGGCGTACACTCTTCTACAGGGGGGAAATAGAAGATGATATTGACAACATCTGCAGATCTGTTTCTATTAGACATATAAAGGGCTTTAGAAAAAAATCTATAGGCCTAAAATCTATGCAAGATGTCAGCTGTCCTCCAATGAATATTAAGTCCATCGGCCTTTCATTGAATTCAAACGTGTCTCTCCCTGATAGGCTGCATGCAGATGGAGAGGATGTCTTTGTTTACAGAAGCTGGAGGATGGAGACATTCGCCACAGACTGACTCCTATGGTATGTTGGGGGCGGCTACAATTTCATAAAACACAGTTCACGGCTGGAGAATTGCACTTAGTCATGTGTGTCCAGTGCACACAAGATGTTGTGTTATTGTAACATGTTGCATCAGGGAATTATGTTTTTACCCATTTTAAGGAGAGGGGAATTCCACTCCCCTTGTTTTATTTGGATTGTAAGGGAAAGGGGTATAACTAGTCAGTTGTACAATTGAATGCCTTCATCTGAAATGTGTCTTCCGCATTTAAACCCGACCCCTCTGAATCAGAGAGGTGCAAGGGGGCTGCCATCCACAGCACCCAGGGAGCAGTGGGTTAACTGCCTTGCTCAGGGGCAGAACGACAGATTTTTACCTTGTCAGCTCAGGGATTCGATCCAGCAACCTTTCAGTAACTGGCCCAATGCTCTTACCACTAGGCTACCTGTCATATATAGATGAAGATAGATGCAGTGTTTAGAGTTGAAGAGGTCGACACCACGGTCTCTCACCGGGGCATGCGTAGTCCACAATTGGCTGTGTTATACTGCTAGACCAAACTCCTGCACCAGGGTTTTGAACTCTAAGGTCCGGTCTTGTCTATACTCCATCGCCATGTGGTAATGGTTAGTTTTACATCATTCCCTTTCTGACTGACAACCTGAATAATGGCGAGCCGCAAGGAGGCTGAGTACATGATCTTCAGTGTGATCGAAGCCAGGTCTCCATGCCAAGTGAAAGAGCGTATGTGTAGATATTATTTAGCCAGCAGCCAGCCATGTGTAGATAGCATTTAGCTAGTAGCCAGCCAAGTGTACTGTAGATAGCATTTAGCTAGCAGCCAGCCATGTGTAGACAGCATTTAGCTACCAGCCAGCCAAGTGTACTGTAGATAGCATTTAGCTAGTAGCCAGCCAAGTGTACTGTAGATAGCATTTAGCTAGTAGCCAGCCAAGTGTACTGTAGATAGCATTTAGCTAGTAGCCAGCCAAGTGTACTGTAGATAGCATTTAGCTAGCAGCCAGCCATGTGTAGACAGCATTTAGCTACCAGCCAGCCAAGTGTACTGTAGATAGCATTTAGCTAGTAGCCAGCCAAGTGTACTGTAGATAGCATTTAGCTAGCAGCCAGCCATGTGTAGACAGCATTTAGCTACCAGCCAGCCATGTATAGATAGCATTTAGCCATCAGCCCAGCTACTTGCAGCTTGTCTTGAGAACAAGTTTAACTAAACAAAATAACTCGTTCGTATTTCCAACGTAAAACATTCCACCAGTGCCTGAATCCAAACAGAGAGATTAACTATGTTTTGTCTGAGCTGTTGCTGTTGTGTCATCTGTCAAAACCTTTCTTAACTTTAAATGCAGGCTTTAAAAGCAGCTTTAAGTGTTCCTTATTCCATCTTGTTCTATGGGCCGCTCTGCCTCAGCAGATGCTACATCCATTGTTTGAGTTAATGATATGTACCCATTGATTCTTGAAGAATATAACTTAGAAATGCCTGCTGAGCTCAGTTCAACTGTCACACTCCATGAGAACCTAAAATATAAGATTGTTTAACTCTAGTGTCTTGTAAACAAAGTACATGTATGGCCTCAAAACATGGTTAAAACGTACATTTTGACAACATGGATGGTCAGTTCTTGCATCCATAGCTCTGTCTATGAATTTGAGAGTGGTTACATTTCTCCAGCCCCTCATCCCTCAGCTTTTTACCGAAACAGGGGCAAGGAAAACACTTTGTTATTGTTTCTACTGCTGATTGTTGCTTTAAAGCAAGCAATGTGATTGGTAGTTTAGGTTTTGTTAAGGTGTGTAATTCCAATTGGTTCGGGTTAGGGTTGGAGGTTTAGTTAAGTTTAGGTAAGAATTGTGATTATTTAAGTTTAGGGTTGAGTTATAAGTTTAGAAAACAAAAAACACATTGATGTAATAGGTCTGGGTGTAGCTGGTGCAGAGGTGTCAGGTGCAGGACAGCAGAAATGAGTAACACACGTAATTTTACTCAAGACTTTCAAATACAAATCGAATATACCGAGCCCACTATATGGACCGTAAATACAACAAACAAACACGCACAAAAAGCATTGGGAAAACAGAGGGTTAAATAATGAACATGTAATTGGGGAATTTTAACCTGTTAGGCTGGCTGGCCCGACACCGGTACACTTATGACAACATCCAGCTCAAGTGCAGGGCGCGAAATTCAAAAGATATTTTAAAAAAATATTTAACTTTCACACATTAACAAGTCCAATACAGCATATGAAAGGTACACATCTTGTGAATCAAGCCAACATGTCCGATTTTTAAAATGTTTTACAGGGAAGACAAAATATGTAAATCTATTAGCTAACCACGTTAGCAAAAGACACCACTTTTCTAACTCCATCAGTTTCTTACTCCATCACTAGCTATCACAAATTCGACCAAATAAAGAAATAAATAGCCACTAACCAAGAAAAAACTTCATCAGATGACAGTCTGATAACATATTTATGTATAGCATATGTTTTGTTCGAAAAATTTGCATATTTCAGGTATAAATCATAGTTTACATTTCAGCTACAATCAGAAATTGCACCGAAAGCAGCCATAATATGTACAGACACCAACGTCAAATACCTAATTACTCATCATAAAACATTTCTGAAAAATACATAGTGTACAGTAAATGAAAGACAGGCATCTTGTGATGCCAGACAATATTTCCGATTTATTAAGTGTTTTACAGCGAAAACAAAATGTAGCGTTATATTAGCTTAGCTTAGCACAATAGAAACACTTGGGCGCCGGCGACTACGACAGATATATGAAATAACATCATAAATTGGGTCTTACTTTTGCTGATCTTTCATCAGAATGTTGAACAAGGTGTCCTTTGTCCAGATGAGTCGTTGTTTGGATTCAGAATGGCAACTTTCCCTCTTCATTTAGCATGGGCACTAGCCGAGTGCTACATATCTCTCCAACGTAAACAAAGTCACAGAACGGAACACGGCAAAACTCCCGAAAAAATTTCAATAATCTGATTAAACTATATTGAAAAAACATACATTACGATGATATGGTCACATGTATCAAATAAAATCCGAGCCGGAGATAGTTGTCATCCATTACGGCAGCAAAACAGAAGGCAATCCCACTTCCAAGTCGCGCGCTTCAGAGTACCGGAAGTGGACGGTCACGTCAAAGAAATAGCTTTTATTCCACCCCAGACCAAGATAAACACAAAATTTCTTCTCTCACATCATCTTGACACCCAGAGGAAGGCGTATGGAGTGTACGTAGACTCCTACGTGTCATGACCATGTATAGGCAGGAAGTTGAACAGAGCATATATTTCTGACATTCTACTTCCTGGTCAGGGAAAGTGCTGCCAAATGAGTTCTGTTTCACTCAGAGAAATAATTCCAACGGTTTTAGAAACTAGAGAGTGTTTTCTATCCAATAGTAATAATAATATCCATATTGTACGAGCAAGAATTGAGTACGAGGCCGTTTGAAATGGGCACGATTTCACTTGCTACTCAATACTTTCCCTTGCAGCCATAAGAAGTTTTAACCCAGGTCTGTAAAACAAAGACAAAACAAATGGAAAATGAAAAGTGGATCGGCGATGGCTAGAAGGCTGGTGACGTCGACCGCCGAACGCCGCCCGAACAAGGAGAGGGACCGACTTCGGCGGAAGTTGTGACAATTGAGGGACCTTGGATATGACTCAGTGGAATTTACATTTGCCAGTACCCACCCCCACAGTTTACAAACAAGTGCAAAATGAACAAATTGTTCCTTTCTAATCGGCTACAACGATGCTTTTAGAAATGTTCTGCCTTCATTTGCCTCTGCTTTGTTCTATTGTTATTAAAGATATGCTCCCCATACATTTGTGAAAATAAGTCACGTTTGTGAGCAATCATCCAATGAAGTGTATGTTGTATTTGTATGTGTATTTATTATGGTTCCTGCCAAGGCAGCAGCTACTCTTCCTGGGGTTTATTATGGATCCCCGTTAGTTCCTGCCAAGGCAGCAGCTACTCTTCCTGGGGTTTATTATGGATCCCCGTTAGTTCCTGCCAAGGCAGCAGCTACTCTTCCTGGGGTTTATTATGGATCCCCGTTAGTTCCTGCCAAGGCAGCAGCTACTCTTCCTGGGGTTTATTATGGATCCCCGTTAGTTCCTGCCAAGGCAGCAGCTACTCTTCCTGGGGTTTATTATGGATCCCCGTTAGTTCCTGCCAAGGCAGCAGCTACTCTTCCTGGGGTTTATTATGGATCCCCGTTAGTTCCTGCCAAGGCAGCAGCTACTCTTCCTGGGGTTTATTATGGATCCCCGTTAGTTCCTGCCAAGGCAGCAGCTACTCTTCCTGGGGTCCAGTTAAGGCAGTTATATAATTTTTAAAACACTACATTACATTTCACAATAGATTTCACAAGACATTAAGTGTGTGCCCTCAGGCCACTACTCTACTACCACATATCTATGTTATCATGTGTGTGTGTGTGTATGCATGTGTCTGTGCCTGTATGTGTGTCCCTTCACAGTCCCCGCTGTTCCTTAAGGGGTATTTTTATCCTGTTTTTTTTCAATTACATTTTACTGCTCGTTACTTGATGTGGAATAGAGTTCCATGTAGTCATGGATCTATGTATAGGGAGCTTATCAATCAAGCAGTTGCCATGCAACAGATATGATTAAAAGCCTGTGCTATTTTCCCAGCACCCAAATGAGTCAGGTGCATGAGGAAATACGAACCCATGATTGGTCGAGATGATTATTGCTATGTTTCCTTCCTCGGCCGCCCATTAGATCCATTCTCAAGGTTAGAGAAACAACGTTGTGTTCGGATAGCTAACGATATCTTCTGAGACCCCCCCCCCCCCCACCTTTCATTGCGGTTGAATTATTCCCCCTCTAATTCTCTTATATTGTTACATCCAATAACTCAAAACACAAGATGAAAGTGATCTCGAATCAGCGTACATTCAAATGTGTATTCCCATTTTAATAAAACCAATTACATTTGGCCATATATCTGTTGGAGGTTCATTATAAGGCAAAAACAAAAGGGGTGGGTCAGTCACGGCTCGTTGATGTCATCGAGGTATACTCAAAGTTAAAGGAGCGCTATGGACTTTAATGTTGCCCTTTAAGGTCACTCGTTCATATTACAAAAATAATAGACCTGTAATAACTAATAAAGGGGGTGGGAAGTGGCCGTTTGTCCTACTACCAACCAATACGTGGTGCCAGATGATGAACTGGCTACTATGGGACGTTTCAGGCTATTAACATTAATATTATTGTTGGTGTTTAGATTAATGATTGTGATGTATGTTTCTGTGTGAGTGTTGCAATCTACAGAGAAGGTAATAAATTGTGAATCCAAGAACTTTTGGGGTATGTTTTTATATCGTTGAGGAGACGCTATTATATGACAGCATCGTCCAGAGCACCAGCAGATTCAAAATGGTGGCCAGTGTTTATTGCCTTTGTTATAAGTGGAAATTCTTTGAATACTCAGACTGCAAGGATGTCCGATGGTTAAGGATGTATCATTGTTAATTTGTCACCTAAAAGTGTATTGACGCACCTGCGCGTCAATCTAAGTAACATAATACAAAAATTCCCATCAAAATCCTTCAATTTAAGCAAGAGATCTCTTCTTCTTTTTTTTTACATGGGCTGAGTCTCAATCCATCGCATTCCGTCTATGTCGGCCTTTCGCATCTGCGGTGCAAGGGCCGAGCTACAGCGGTGTTTTTCAAACCATGAGACATCCCAAAAATCAGTTTTCTCATGACAACGTCTGTAGCGTCCGAACGGTTTGGCCTACAAAACTAATATACCACTCAATGTAAAGAATAGACTGTCACAAACACGACGGTCGGTAACGCTAATGTGCCAACTTCTGTCTGTAGAGTCCGAACCATTTGGGCTACAAACTCTGTTTTGGGCTATGAATTCAGTTTTGTTCTACAACCCTCCAAGTGTCACGGGACTCGTCTGAAGGTAACCCATACAAATGATTAGAAGTATTGAGGTCGTTTTGTGCAAAATATAAGGGTTAAAAATGTTTTTTTTTAAATATATACAATTCCTGAGATGTTGTATATTTCCTAGATATAGGACAGCCACTTCAAAACCATATTGCTTATGATTAATTTACTTTCTGTTTTTTTAGCTATTTATGAATGTGTAATTCAATGCGTTTCTATGGGCTTTAGTAGTAAAGGCCAAATTCAATATTTTATCAAATATTTTTTTAATTTACACTACCGTTCAAAAGTTTGTGGTCACTTAGAAATGTCCTTGTTTTTGAAAGAAAAACAAAAAATGTTGTACATTAAAATAACATCAAATTGATCAGAAATACAGTGTAGACATTGTTAATGTTGTAAATGACTATTGTAACTGGAAACAGCTGATTTTTTATGGAATATCTACATAGGCGTACAGAGGCCCATTATCAGCAACCATCACTCTTGTGTTCCAATGGCACGTTGTGTTACAGTTACAATAGTCATTTACAACATTAAGAATGTCTACACTGTATTTCGGATCAATTTGATGTTATTTTAATGGACAAAAAATATAGTTTTTAAAAAAAAAACAAGGACATTTCTAAGTGACCCCAAACGTTTGTATATTATTTTATTATTTATACCTAAATGGGTCCTAAAATTCTAAATCAAATAGATAAATGATCCATACTATCAAATACATCAAACACATGGTTTCATATGTTTTCTTACATTCCATTAGCTCAGTTTCAGACATTACTATGAGCTGTCCTCCCCTCACCAGCCTCCTGTGGATAGCTTAGAACTTTTGATGCAATTGAAAAAGCGATTGGAAAATTGCTGCCTGTGACATGCTTCATTGTGCAATTATAGATTAGTGCCTGTTTTTCCTAGTGACAGAATACATGCTTTGGATGTTTTCTTAACATTAGGACAGTTACCCTTTTAACCCTAACCCCCTAACATTAGGACAGTTACCCTTTTAACCCTAACCCCCTAACATTAGGACAGTTACCCTTTTAACCCTAACCCCCTAACATGAGGACAGTTACCCTTTTAACCCTAACCCCCTAACATTAGGACAGTACCCTTTTAATCCTAACCCTAACCCCCTAACATGAGGACAGTACCCTTTTAACCCTAACCCTAACCCCCTAACATTAGGACAGTTACCATTTTAACCCTAACCCCCTAACATTAGGACAGTACCCTTTTAATCCTAACCCTAACCCCCTAACATGAGGACAGTTACCCTTTTAACCCTAACCCCCTAACATTAGGACAGTTACCCTTTTAATCCTAACCCTAACCCCCTAACATTAGGACAGTTACCCTTTTAACCCTAACCCCCTAACATTAGGACAGTTACCCTTTTAATCCTAACCCTAACCCCCTAACATTAGGACAGTTACCCTTTTAACCCTAACCACCTAACATTAGGACAGTACCCTTTTAATCCTAACCCTAACCCCCTAACATTAGGACAGTTACCCTTTTAACCCTAATCCCCTAACATTAGGACAGTTACCCTTTTAACCCTAACCCCCTAACATTAGGACAGTTACCCTTTTAACCCTAACCCCCTAACATTAGGACAGTTACCCTTTTAACCCTAATCCCCTAACATTAGGACAGTTACCCCTTTAACCCTAACCCCCTAACATTAGGACAGTACCCTTTTAACCCTAACCCTAACCCCCTAACATTAGGACAGTACCCTTTTAATCCTAACCCTAACCCCCTAACATTAGGACAGTTACCCTTTTAACCCTAACCCCCTAACATTAGGACAGTACCCTTTTAATCCTAACCCTAACCCCCTAACATTAGGACAGTTACCCTTTTAACCCTAACCCTAACCCCCTAACATTAGGACAGTACCCTTTTAATCCTAACCCTAACCCCCTAACATGAGGACAGTTACCCTTTTAACCCTAACCCCCTAACATTAGGACAGTTACCCTTTTAACCCTAACCCCCTAACATTAGGACAGTACCCTTTTAATCCTAACCCTAACCCCCTAACATGAGGACAGTTACCCTTTTAACCCTAACCCCCTAACATTAGGACAGTTACCCTTTTAATCCTAACCCTAACCCCCTAACATTAGGACAGTTACCCTTTTAACCATAACCCCCTAACATTAGGACAGTTACCCTTTTAATCCTAACCCTAATAGCCCCCTAACATTAGGACAGTTACCCTTTTAACCCTAATCCCCTAACATTAGGACAGTTACCCTTTTAACCCTAACCCCCTAACATTAGGACAGTACCCTTTTAATCCTAACCCTAACCCCCTAACATTAGGACAGTTACCCTTTTAACCCTAATCCCCTAACATTAGGACAGTTACCCTTTTAACCCTAACCCCCTAACATTAGGACAGTTACCCTTTTAACCCTAACCCCCTAACATTAGGACAGTTACCCTTTTAACCCTAATCCCCTAACATTAGGACAGTTACCCTTTTAACCCTAACCCCCTAACATTAGGAAAGTTACCCTTTTAACCCTAACCCCCTAACATTAGGACAGTTACCCTTTTAACCCTAACCCCCTAACATGAGGACAGTTACCCTTTTAACCCTAACCCTAACCCCCTAACATTAGGACAGTACCCTTTTAACCCTAACCCCCTAACATTAGGACAGTTACCCTTTTAACCCTAACCCCCTAACATTAGGACAGTACCCTTTTAACCCTAACCCCCTAACATTAGGACAGTACCCTTTTAATCCTAACCCTAACCCCCTAACATTAGGACAGTTACCCTTTTAACCCTAACCCTAACCCCCTAACATTAGGACAGTTACCCTTTTAACCCTAACCCCCTAACATTAGGACAGTACCCTTTTAATCCTAACCCTAACCCCCTAACATTAGGACAGTTACCCTTTTAACCCTAACCCCCTAACATTAGGACAGTACCCTTTTAACCCTAACCCTAACCCCCTAACATTAGGACAGTACCCTTTTAATCCTAACCCTAACCCCCTAACATTAGGACAGTTACCCTTTTAACCCTAACCCCCTAACATTAGGACAGTACCCTTTTAATCCTAACCCTAACCCCCTAACATTAGGACAGTTACCCTTTTAACCCTAACCCTGACCCCCTAACATTAGGACAGTACCCTTTTAACCCTAACCCTAACCCCCTAACATTAGGACAGTACCCTTTTAATCCTAACCCTAACCCCCTAACATTAGGACAGTTACCCTTTTAACCCTAACCCCCTAACATTAGGACAGTACCCTTTTAACCCTAACCCTAACCCCCTAACATTAGGACAGTACCCTTTTAATCCTAACCCTAACCCCCTAACATTAGGACAGTTACCCTTTTAACCCTAACCCCCTAACATTAGGACAGTACCCTTTTAACCCTAACCCTAACCCCCTAACATTAGGACAGTACCCTTTTAATCCTAACCCTAACCCCCTAACATTAGGACAGTTACCCTTTTAACCCTAACCCCCTAACATTAGGACAGTACCCTTTTAATCCTAACCCTAACCCCCTAACATTAGGACAGTTACCCTTTTAACCCTAACCCTGACCCCCTAACATTAGGACAGTACCCTTTTAACCCTAACCCTAACCCCCTAACATTAGGACAGTACCCTTTTAACCCTAACCCTAACCCCCTAACATTAGGACAGTACCCTTTTAATCCTAACCCTAACCCCCTAACATTAGGACAGTTACCCTTTTAACCCTAACCCCCTAACATTAGGACAGTACCCTTTTAACCCTAACCCCCTAACATTAGGACAGTTACCCTTTTAACCCTAACCCTAACCCCCTAACATTAGGACAGTTACCCTTTTAACCCTAACCCTAACCCCCTAACATTAGGACAGTTACCCTTTTAACCCTAACCCCCTAACATTAGGACAGTTACCCTTTTAACCCTAACCCCCTAACATTAGGACAGTTACCCTTTTAACCCTAACCCCCTAACATTAGGACAGTTACCCTTTTAACCCTAACCCCCTAACATTAGGACAGTACCCTTTTAATCCTAACCCCCTAACATGAGGACAGTTACCCTTTTAACCCTAACCCCCTAACATTAGGACAGTACCCTTTTAATCCTAACCCTAACCCCCTAACATGAGGACAGTTACCCTTTTAACCCTAACCCCCTAACATGAGGACAGTTACCCTTTTAACCCTAACCCCCTAACATTAGGACAGTTACCCTTTTAACCCTAACCCCCTAACATGAGGACAGTTACCCTCCAGACAGACAGACAGACAGACAGACAGACAGACAGACAGACAGACAGACAGACAGACAGACAGACAGACAGACAGACAGACAGACAGACAGACAGACAGGGTAAGGACATAGTACAGCAGTGAGGGATCTGTATGGTTTTATTTAACCTGGTAAGCGATTGAGAACTGACAGCCTCAGAGTCACTCGGACTTGTCAGCGTCACATGGAGTTGCTGTACGAGTTGGCAGAAGTTGGTGTCGGCTGTCCTAAAATGGACACTGCAATCCTGAAATATTTCAACTGGATGAAATCTAAAGAAGCAAAGAGAAATCGTAATATTAATGATAAACACCCCTGGTCAACCATGATGAACACCCCAGGTCAACCATGATGAACACCCCTGGTCAACCATGATAAACACCCCTGGTCTACCATGATGAACACTCCTGGTCTACCATGATGAACACTCCTGGTCAACCATGATGAACACCCCTGGTCAACCATGATAAACACCCCTGGTCTACCATGATGAACACTCCTGGTCAACCATGATGAACACCCCTGGTCAACCATGATAAACACCCCTGGTCAACCATGATGAACACCCCTGGTCAACCATGATGAACACCCCTGGTCAACCATGATGAACACCCCAGGTCAACCATGATGAACACCCCTGGTCAACCATGATGAACACCCCAGGTCAACCATGATGAACACCCCAGGTCAACCATGATGAACACCCCTGGTCAACCATGATGAACACCCCTGGTCAACCATGATAAACACCCCTGGTCAACCATGATAAACACCCCTGGTCAACCATGATGAACACCCCTGGTCAACCATGATGAACACCCCTGGTCAACCATGATGAACACCCCAGGTCAACCATGATGAACACCCCTGGTCAACCATGATGAACACCCCTGGTAAACACCCCTGGTACACACCCCAGGTCAACGATGATAAACACCCCTGGTCAACCATGATAGACACCCCTGGTCAACCATGATGAACACCCCTGGTCAACCATGATAGACACCCCTGGTCAACCATGATGAACACCCCTGGTCAACACCCCTAGTCAACCATGATGAACACCCCTGGTCAACCATGATAAACCCCCCTGGTCAACACCCCTGGTCAACCATGATAAACCCCCCTGGTCAACCATGATAAACCCCCCTGGTCAACCATGATGAACACCCCTGGTCAACCATGATGAACACCCCTGGTCAACCATGATGAACACCCCTGGTCAACCATGATGAACACCCCTGGTCAACCATGATGAACACCCCAGGTCAGCCATGATAAACACCCCTGGTCAACCATGATGAACACCCCTGGTCAACCATGATGAACACCCCTGGTCAACCATGATGAACACCCCTGGTCAACCATGATAAACACTCCTGGTCAACCATGATGAACACCCCTGGTCAGCCATGATGAACACCCCTGGTCAACCATGATAAACACTCCTGGTCAACCATGATGAACACCCCTGGTCAACCATGATGAACACCCCTGGTCAACACCCCTAGTCAACCATGATGAACACCCCTGGTCAACCATGATAAACACTCCTGGTCAACCATGATGAACACCTCTGGTCAACCATGATGAACACCCCTGGTCAACCATGATGAACACCCCTGGTCAACCATGATGAACACCCCTGGTCAACACCCCTAGTCAACCATGATGAACACCCCTGGTCAGCCATGATAAACACCCCTGGTCAACCATGATGAACACCCCTGGTCAACCATGATGAACACCCCTGGTCAACCATGATGAACACCCCAGGTCAACCATGATGAACACACCAGGTCAACCATGATGAACACCCCAGGTCAACCATTATGAACACCCCAGGTCAACCATGATGGACACCCCTGGTCAACCATGATGAACACCCCTGGTCAACCATGATAAACACCCCTGGTCAACCATGATGAACACCCCTGGTCAACCATGATAAACATCCCTGGTCAACCATGATGAATTCTCCTGGTCAACCATGATGAACACCCCTGGTAAACACCCCTTTTACACACCCCAGGTCAACGATGATAAACACCCCTGGTCAACCATGATAAACACTCCTGGTCAACCATGATGAACACCCCTGGTCAACCATGATGAACACCCCTGGTCAACACCCCTAGTCAACCATGATGAACACCCCTGTCAACCATGATAAACACTCCTGGTCAACCATGATGAACACCCCTGGTCAACCATGATGAACACCCCTGGTCAACCATGATGAACACCCCTGGTCAACCATGATGAACACCCCTGGTCAACACCCCTAGTCAACCATGATGAACACCCCTGGTCAGCCATGATAAACACCCCTGGTCAACCATGATGAACACCCCTGGTCAACCATGATGAACACCCCTGGTCAACCATGATGAACACCCCAGGTCAACCATGATGAACACCCCAGGTCAACCATGATGAACACCCCAGGTCAACCATGATGAACACCCCTGGTCAAACATGATGGACACCCCTGGTCAACCATGATGAACACCCCTGGTCAACCATGATGAACACCCCTGGTCAACCATGATGAACACCCCTGGTCAACCATGATAAACATCCCTGGTCAACCATGATGAATTCTCCTGGTCAACCATGATGAACACCCCTGGTAAACACCCCTGGTACACACCCCAGGTCAACGATGATAAACACCCCTGGTCAACCATGATAGACACCCCTGGTCAACCATGATGAACACCCCTGGTCAACACCCCTGGTCAACCATGATGAACATCCCTGGTCAACCATGATAAACCCCCCTGGTCAACCATGATAAACCCCCCTGGTCAACCATGATAAACACTCCTGGTCAACCATGATGAACACCCCTGGTCAACCATGATGAACACCCCTGGTCAACCATGATGAACACCCCTGGTCAACCATGATGAACACCCCAGGTCAACCATGATAAACACCCCTGGTCAACCATGATGAACACCCCTGGTCAACCATGATGAACACCCCTGGTCAACCATGATGAACACCCCTGGTCAACACCCCTAGTCAACCATGATGAACACCCCTGGTCAACCATGATAAACACTCCTGGTCAACCATGATGAACACCCCTGGTCAGCCATGATGAACACCCCTGGTCAACCATGATAAACACACCTGGTCAACCATGATGAACACCCCTGGTCAACCATGATAAACACCCCTGGTCAACACCCCTGGTCAACCATGATGAACACCCCTGGTCAACCATGATGAACACCCCTGGTCAACCATGATAAACACCCCTGGTCAACCATGATGAACACCCCTGGTCAACCATGATGAACACCCCTGGTCAACCATGATGAACACCCCTGGTCAACCATGATGAACACCCCTGGTCAACACCCCTGGTCAACCATGATGAACACCCCTGGTCAACCATGATAAACACCCCTGGTCAACCATGATGAACACCCCTGGTCAACCATGATGAACACCCCTGGTCAACCATGATAAACACCCCTGGTCAACCATGATGAACACCCCTGGTCAACCATGATGAACACCCCTGGTCAACCATGATAAACACCCCTGGTCAACCATGATAAACACCCCTGGTCAACCATGATAAACACCCCTGGTCAACCATGATAAACACCCCTGTTAAACACCCCCGGTCAACACCCCTGGTAAACACCCCTGGTCAACCATGATGATCACCCCTGGTCAACCATGATGAACACCCCTGGTCAAACATGATGATCACCCCTGGTCAACACCCATAGTCAACCATGATGAACACCCCTGGTCAACCATGATAAACACTCCTGGTCAACCATGATGAACACCCCTGGTCAACCATGATGAACACCCCTGGTCAACCATGATGAACATCCCTGGTCAACCATGATGAACACCCCTGGTCAACACCCCTAGTCAACCATGATGAACACCCCTGGTCAGCCATGATAAACACCCTGGTCAACCATGATGAACACCCCTGGTCAACCATGATGAACACCCCTGGTCAACCATGATGAACACCCCAGGTCAACCATGATAAACACCCCTGGTCAACCATGATGAACACCCCTGGTCAACCATGATAAACACCCCTGGTCAACCATGATGGACACCCCTGGTCAACCATGATGAACACCCCAGGTCAACCATGATGAACACCCCAGGTCAACCATGATGAACACCCCTGGTCAAAACATGGATGAACAACACCCTGGTCAAAAGCCAATGATGAACAACCCCTGGTCAACCATGATAAACACCCCCTGGTCAACCCATGATGAACACCCTGGTCAACCCTAGGTCCATCTAGCGAGCGAAGGCTCACATAGATCTCCCTACCACACCTTGATAACCACGAGATATCTACGCCCACCTTCACTTTTTTGTTGACCAGGGGTGTCTATCATGGTTGACCAGGGGTGTCTATCATGGTTGACCAGGGGTGTTTATCATCGTTGACCTGGGGTGTGTACCAGGGTGTTTACCCAGGGGTGTTCATCATGGTTGACCAGGAGAATTCATCATGGTTGTTGACCAGGGATGTTTATCATGG